>NC_079137.1:27366969-27668881 GCF_945859705.1 Episyrphus balteatus | reverse complement strand
TTTTATTGACAAAAACAGAAAGAACGCGGCTTCAAAAATTGATGTATGCTGTAAAAAAGGAAATAAATTATCAATTTAATATAAATGTACCTACTCACATTCATTAGCATTAACCATCTACCGATGGTAAAATTTACAACACAGATTTATAAAACACTGTTCACTTTTTGTACTTATGATGGTCATATTAATTTTTGACAAACAAAAATATTAACAAAACAAATTCTGTCAAATGAATATTTTTTTTATTAAATTAAACACACTTTTATTGCCACTTTAATTGCCAAAATAATAAATTTGTTGAATTATTCCCTATAAATTGCTCAAAAACAATTCAAATTAACTGACGTTTGTGTCGCTTGACATTTTAATTTGAAGTTCTCAGCGATTTCTCGCATGAAAGTTAATCTTTGCTAAGTTGAACATATGTAACTATTTTTTAGAAACTAAGAATAAACTAAGTAAAACATAAGAGTTATGTTCGACCTATCTAAGATTAAAATTTATGACTAGTATGAGCGAATGGGCCTTAATTCATTAAAATTTTGACAAAAAAATATTATGTTAAATAAAAAAAAAACGTGAAACTTCTTATTTCGTCAGAAATGAATCAATGAGCTGTCTATCTGTGTACAGTACATACCTGCTGAAGAAGTACTCTACTTCACATTAATCACCCAGACAGTGCACCACCAAACAATAAGCCACCCTATTAAAACGACAACTAGAAATGCCTCTAATTAAAAGTCTACGTGTTTTTGCTAACGATTTTGGCAATTAGTCCACCTCCCACACATTTGCGTGCTGGAATATTTTAGTTAGCGTATGTAGGTACCTATTTTATGTAATAGTGCGCCTTTCACAAAGCACAGATATTTCGTTTTTAACAACATCGAATCTAGTTACCCACACTCACCTCTCCGAATGAATAATTATTTCATACTTCTGTTGGTGATATTTCAAATTAGACTTTGTTTCGTAAAATGAGGTTTCAACATTCATATTACAAAATATGTAATTATAAATAACTGCACAGAAAAATTGAGAGCATCAAATCCCGCAATTGACTGATTGACAATTTGTCAAAGAATCATTATGCCCCACATCTGTTCATTAATAAATTAGTATTTCTCTTAAACTTAAACAAGGATCTTTTTCATAGTACAGCTTTATATTCAGTGCAGATTTTAGTTTGGGATTGCTACTATTAGTTCTCTGTTTATCGGCTAATTGGAAAACCATCTCTATACTTTTTGTATCTCTATTCCACTTTCAGAATAATTAGTGAAAATACTCAACATATTTCTATCATACATTTGCAGTTGACTAATTTACCAGGTATCTTAAAACTAAAACGTTGTCACGAATAAAAGCTCCTGCACTTAAATAGGTTTATGCTCCAACCACCAATAAGTACCTCTACCTACCGACATCAAAAATCTTATCAGCGCAGCGTATGGTACATAGACTCTTCAATTTAACGTTAAACCTACATATTTATACAGCAAAGCTGCAGGGGCAACCAGTGAAAAGTCAAACTTGATAGATTTATAATCGCAGGAGGTGCGTCGCGTCGTGGCAGCTGCTTGAAATCGAAACTAGAGCTGGATCAACTTCCGTGATTGAACTAACAGGATACATTTTCAAACTGAAAAAAAAACATAAACTTCTACGTACCTACATACATTATGTATATGTATAATGTACATGATTTTGCGATGTTGCAGTGATGGAAACTGGAAAATATTGTTTATTTGCTTCGAAACGTTTAAAATTCCATGAATATTAAACGCATAGATACGGATGTGTTGCACTAAATTATGTACACTCATATCCCCGTCACTAGTTCTGTGCCATACGCCAACGATGTTGATGCATTTCACCATTTCTGATGTTGACTTAACCATAGATTCCGGATATGTTTTCGAAAATGTTTTAGTATGTGTCTTCTTGAATATATGTATGTATATCTATGCGTTGGCCAATTATTGCTTAAGACATACTCAAGGCCGTTCACCCACAAGGGGTTTCATTCACCATCTTTCGAAATGAATTAATATAACCTGGAACACTAAGCAGAACACCAGCCAGTTTGCAACCCTGCAGTGTGTGTGAAAATATTATTTTATTTATTTATTGCGTTAAAAACACTTATAAATATGTATATTATTATTACTTTAGGCTCATTTGCTCATACGGATCATAAATAATTTGAATCATAGCTATGTCGAACATTTATGTAGCTCTTTTTACATAGTTTATTCCAAGTTGCTAGCTAGAAATCTCTGGGAATTTTAATTCAAATGTCAAACAAATTTTAAATTCAATTATTTTTTATGTTTTCTGAATTTTCTTCGATTAAATACTAATTAGGCCCATTTGCTGAAACGGAACTTAAATATTTAAGTAAAACATAAACGACTATGTTCCACATATCGGTTTGCACAAACTTAAAAGTAGCCCCTAAATCTGACTAAGTTTAACATAATTTAGGAGGAGGAAATAGTAGATCAAAAAGCGGCCCATAGACACCACACTTGTGTGCACACTTGTGTCGGTGTGCGGAAATGTGTGAAGTGTGTGGGCTGGATTGGACACCAATTTTCGGTGTGAGACACGGAGAGAGTAAAATCAAAAGATTTTGATTTTTTTGTGTCGGTGTCTCAATCGGTGTGATGTCTATGGGGATGCGCGCACACAATTACTATGTTGTTGCATCTAAATTGTTGTTGAGTGTGTGGCGAAATGCAACACCGTTTTCAGTACACCGGTGTGCACACAAGTGTGGTGTCAATGGGCCGCTTAAGGGACTTATGTTCTACCTAAGCAATTTAAATTGAGAAAAAAAGAAATAACAACCCTTAAAAAATGATTTTGGGTGTATAATGAACAACAATTATCTGTTTAAGAATGGTTAACTTACTTTCATTATCATTAGCAGATGGTACAATTTTCCACACAAATTCGTATGACAGTTTGACAATTTTGTTGTTAAAAGTCTCACACTCAATACACTCACACACAAATATATGCACAAAAATAGTCCTTCAAATAAAAAAATTGTTTTGATTAAATTAAACACTATTTTACTGCCGCTTTTACTATTTTTCACTTTTTTGCAATAAAAATAGATAAAATAGCAAATTTGTTAAATTATTTCCAATAAATTGTTCAAAAATTAATTAAATTAACTGACGTTTGAGTCGATTTGACATTTTTATTTGAAACTCTCAGAGATTTCTCGCATGAAAGTAAACAATTGCTAGGTTGAACATAAATATTTTTTAGAAACATAGAATAAACTATGTAAGTAAAATATAAGTGCTATGTTCGACCTAGCTAAGATTCAAATTTATGATCCGTATGAGCAAATGGGCCTTGATGTGCTTAAATATTTAATTGTTTGTGTGTGTCCTTTAATCTTTTTTGGAAAAATACCTAATTTTTCGAAAATTTAATAATTTGTATTTGACCAAAGAAAAAAATTAAATACACCACATAACCCTAAAGTTGTGAATAAGTTGGATAAACTGTCACATTTGTTTGCTACAAAACCTTGCAGTTTATGTTTTACTTAAGTATTTAAGTATCGTATAAGCAAATGGACCTTAAAACTAGTACAGTTAAAATTTACATTACAATATTGTAATAAAAAAACGTTTGTTTAAATAAAATACTTTTTAACGGCCATATTCACTATTTAAAAAAAATCTGGATGTAAAGAAATTGAAATTTCAAAAATAAATCCAAATCCATACTATTCACTATCACACAGAGAAAAATATACCTACATAGTCATTTTAAACTATTTTTTAACTATATTCATAGTTAAAATCGGGATAACTATTTTGGATTTTGATTTATTTTTGACATTTGACAATTTTACATCCAGATGTATTTTTTAAACTAGTGAATAATATGGCCGTAAGTTATCATAAAGTGAAGAGATCAATTGATTAAGTGGACTATTTAATCCATAATTTACTCTACTGAATCATGGACATAAATGTACCTACCTATTTGTCTTCTTAAATATTTAAGGCCCATTTGCTCATACAAGTCATAAATTCTAATCTTAGATATGTAGGTCGAACATAGCTCTTAGGTTTTACTTAGTTTATTATATGTAAGTTTCTAAAAATATTTATGTTCAACTTAGCAACGATTTACTTTTATGCGAGAAATAGCTGAAAACTTCAAATTAAAATGTCAAACGACACAAACGTCAGTTAATTTGAATTGTTTTTCAGCAATTTTAATTGCAGCAAAAAATGTAAAATAGTTAAAGTGGCAATAGAAGTGTGTTTAATTTAATAAAAAAAATTAATTTTTAAATATTTTTGTTTGTCAAAAATTAAAATGACAAATAATATCGAAACAAAAAGTGAACAGTGTTTCAAAAATGTTTGTTGTTAATTTTACCATCTGTATAGATGGTTGGTTAATGCTAACGAATGTGAGTAGGTAAATTTATATTAAATTGATAATGTTTTTCCGTTTTTAATACATACATCAATTTTTGAAGCCGCTTTCCTTTTTTGTTGGTCAATACTTTAAGTATAGAAAATAAAATCCTTAAGTTCTACTATTTCTTCCCCCTAAGTTTTTTTTTTTTTTTACACTATCAGTTCATAGCCGAAGAGCGCTTATAGCAAGCACTGTCTTGCGACCATTTGCTAACACAGAACAGTTTTATCCGGCTCATCACTTAGTGCAGTGTTAGTAGTTAGTAAGCAAATAATAACTACAAAAAACGTACACTAAGAAAAAAACATTGAATTCAATATTAAATGAAACAAACATTAAATAAATACAAACCAAATAATTACTTGAGCAACAAAAAAGAAATAAAAATAAACACAAACATTTATGAGCGTGGAAAAAGTTATGTTGAACTTAGAGGAATTTATGACACAATTTGAAGTTCGTGCAAACCTTAAGGGTTTATGTTTCACATAAATATTTAAGACTCGTTTCAGCAAATAGGCCTAAGAAATACAGGGTATGCCATGCTAACCTTAAACGTTATACAACATAACGTCAAAAACAGTTTATATACATTTTTTTTTTTTTTTTGAAAAAAAAACAAAAACCCGGCAATTTTTTTGAGTTTGCAGTTTACATATAAACCCACTTCGGCAATTAATTGGTCAACAGTGATTGAAATACAGACAGGGAGTGTGTCATGCTAATTTTATATGCAATGTGGTTACCAAAAATAGATTTTATTTTTTTTGGTTTTCTTGAAATATTTTTTTTTCACGGTATAATTACGGCACTCAAACTTTAAATAATAATAATAATAATATATTTTATTTTTCAAAAATTTGATACAAAAACAATATAATAATCTTAAAGATATAATAAATCTTACAAAATTCAAAATTTTAAATCTTTATATTGATTTTATATAATAAAAAAGAGATAATATATAACTAACAAAATAATATGACATTAACAATATTGTTGTCTGTCAGATTGGCAAATGCTATAAAAATATTTTTTTTTTATATTACAATGTTTATTTCATTTTGTTTTTATTTATGTTTATATTTAGTATGAAATTTTATTTACATAGGTACATACATATATATATATATATATATTTCAATATTTATTGTTTATTAGAAGTACTCATAAATAATTAAGTTTCTATATTTCAAAACCTCTAAGAGATACAAATAAAAGGTTGTGTAGTTTTGGCCATTCATTTTAATGTAAAACTCTTCTTTCGTTAAACTTTCTTTCCCGAAGTAGAAAGATCTAATTCTTTTATAAATTGGGCAGATTGCCACAAGGTGAAAAGTATTTTCAGCTTGATCCAAGTTACAAATTGAGCATATTCCATTTGTGTTTTCTTTAAAAGCCCGAGCATTTATATTAAGAAGCCCGCCTCTTGCTTTAAAAATCAATGATATGGCTTTAGCTCGCAACCCGTCATTAAAATAAGACTCGTTTTTCGGATATTCAAGGCGACAATATTCATCATGAAACTGTGACATTCGTGCCATTTCTACATTTTTTTCCCAAGACTTACTTATTAAAGTTTCAATTACGTTTTTATGTTTCATATTCCAATCAGTATTTTGAGAATAAAAGTTCAATTCTATTCCAGCATCCTCAAAAATTTTAGCCCAATCATTAACCCAGAATGTTGACTTTTGTATTGTTTCCTCTGCTAACATTTTTGGGAGTCGGTTTCTTGGATAGCTAAAAACTTTCCGTATATACTCGTATGTAAGCTGAGAGTGAATATAAACATTTTATTGATCCCAGTTTCGAGGTGCAACATATAGTTGGGTGTGTTTTTTGGAAGAGATAACATCTTTTTAAGGAAAAAACGCAAAAGTTTTTCAACCTCTTCATGCTCACACTGTCCCCAAACAGGCGCCGCATAACACATGATTGACCTCGAAGCTGCCTCAAAAATTTTCAACTTATTACTTTGGCAAATATTCTGATTACTAATAAAAGAAGACCATGTAGAATTGATAGCATTTTTTGAGCTTGTTAATTTTTGTTCCAGATGTTTCTTGTATTTGAGATTGTAAGTTAATAACACCCCGAGGTATAGGTATTCATTGACTACATCAATCTCGGACACATTTAGGTACCATTTTTGTTCAAGTGGACGCCGCGCACCTTTTCGAAAAACCAAACATTTCGATTATATAAACTTTAAATAATGAGCGATAAAAAATTGGATTTGATCAAAAATTAAAAGTTGTCACGGTAGCTTTATACATATAAAGTTAACATGACAAGCCTTTGTGGTTACAATTCTAAGTGCGCGGCAAATTTTTTGATTTCACGGCAAGTATGCCCTTTTCAAAAGTTGTCATGCTTGTCATGTATAAACTAAATACAGGTAATTACATCAAATATCAGTGTTGCCAGAGCCGCTATTTATCGCCAAACAGGCTCCTTGAACTTTTAACCCGCTCCTTAAAATTTTGATTTTCAATATCGGATTGTTGCTCTTTTAATTTCGAACTTGGCGATTTCAGGCTTCTTTAAAATCAAAGCATTTTACAGCAAAAATCCACCAAAAATGTGAACAGACAACCAATTTGCATATATTTTTGATTAGATTTTCATTTAGGATTTAATTTTACGCCCGAAAATGAGCATGAAAACCAAAATATATCAAAAAAATGAAAAAATAATTACACTTGAAGTCTGATAAGCAAAAGTTATTTGAAAATTAAAAGAAAAACATTTTTAAATCTCATGCCACAAACATTTTTGGCGTTATTTTGTTTACCATTTTGAAACTTTTTGAAACTTTTTGAAACATTCACAATAACGATTTTTACAAAAACTAACATTCAAATTTTAATTCAATCTACTTCAATATAAAACAGTTTTGCATTTTTTTTTTAATTTCCCACAGAGCGGAGACGAACAAAGTATAAGATGTACAAAACAGAAAGAAACATCAGACTCTCTTTGAAATCGCTCCAGTTCACAACACATGGTAGGTACAATGGTTCACGCCATGCTATCATCATCCCTATCCCTTAACTCAAAATTCAATGAATAATTATGTCCTGACACATAACTTGCTACTTTGCATGAATTCCTCATTCATTTTGAATATCAATTTTCCAATTTTCCGCTTGCCACTTGCCGTTGTCGCTATCCATTTTTTTTTCACATGGTCTTCCAAGCGTGACAGTACACAAAATTTCCCTAAATTTTAACACCATTTGCGTATCGTTTTTTTTTTTGCAAATGTTTTCCAATTTTTTTCAAGTTATTTCCTAAAGTCCTTTATTCTTACTTCGAAAGCAGCAATCAGGATGAGGTTCTCACAGTTGGTACAATATTAGGTACATCAATGTGTATCTGGAAGCTGGAACTTTGTCTTAAAACAACTTCAAGCTGAGTTAGCAGATGGGTATACGAGGAGGAACTTGATTATGATGAAATACCAACAATTTAATGGACCACACAGGAAATTCTATTTTTATTTATTGAAGGAAGTTAGGGTATATGTCCTCAAAGGGAAACCATTTTCCAAGTGAATGATTCTTTTGTTAACAAAAATATTAAAGAATGAACGTGCAAAGAAAGGAGCTATATGAAAAATAAACTAAATGTCACCTTCATTCATTAAAACCCTATTTTTGTTACCAAACGTTTTGAGTATTCATGAAGAAGGACTTACAAGGGTAATGTCATAGAGGAAGGAATACAGTAAAAATAAAACATTGGCAAGCTCTCCTGGGCTAACGAATGGACATTATTTAATGAAATTGAAACAGTATACTTACTTTTCAAAACTCTAAATGTGCTATTTTTTAGTTTTTCGATTTTTTGCTTAGATCATTTGGCAGCTTATAACTTCCTCAAAAATGACTATTTTTGAGTAAATAAAAAATATACATAAAGTATTTTCAATAATCTACATGTGCTATTTTTTAGATTTTTAAATTTTGTAATGGGTGATTTTAAATTTCAAAAAAAACTATTTTTTAAAAGTTTCTCCGCGGATATAAAAGCCAATATTAATCTTAAAAAAAAATATGCATGTCTTTGTTTTTTCAAAACCTACATGTGCTATTTTTTAGATTTTCAAATTTTAATTTTTTTAATTTTAAATTTTTTAATTTTAAATTTTTAAAAAAACTTAATTTTAAAAATTTTATCCGCGGATATAAAAACCAATATTCCTTGAAATTTTTTTTTAAATATGCATGTATTTGTTTATTTCAAAACCTACATGTGCTATTTTTAAGATTTTCAAATTTTGGAGTTTTTAATTTTAAATTAAAAAAAAACTTAATTTTAAAAATATTATTAAAAAAAAAAAAAAAACAAAAATATACTAATCCAGTCAAATAAGGGTTTCACCTCGGAATAAATGCTAATAGAAATTTTTTTTGTTCAATACCTTCGGTTTGGCATTCTATAACATACCTCAAAAGTCTAGAAAAATCTCATGCCCGCAATTCGCGATTTTGAAGGTCAAAGCGCGAAATGGTGATTTTCAAAATTATCAAAAATAGACGATGGTATTGATTTCAATCTGACAATCTGACGTCTCTGAAAAAAGTTATACCTGTTTTTCATCTGTCTACCCATATTATTATAACACTTGCTAACTTACTACAAAAAAAACCCTTAAAAGTTATGGCAGCGGAACTAAATTTTGCATGAAGGTTTTTATGTCCATTATCATTAAGAATCAAAGCAATGAAATGCAAAAAACATTCCTATCTATGACAAAATGGTAATTTTTGAAAAAAGGAGAAATTTTGAATTAGTGCTAATAGGCTAATTTTTTGGTTTCTATGTTTGTTTGGATATCCTATAACTTATGTCAAAAGTCTAAAAAATCTCATGTCCGCAAGTCCTAATTTTCCTGGTTTGAAGATAAGGTAAAGATTTTGAAAAATTGAAAAACAACACTTCAGATGTTTGTGTCAGATCAACATAAATAAGGTACTTTACTTTTCGGGGATGGTCAGATTGATTTGTTTGTGGGTTTTGTTGGAATCAGCATTAAAAAATACCTTGAAATCATGTACCATCGTCTATTTTTGATAATTTTTAAAATCTCCATTTCGCGCTTTGACCTTCAAAATCGCGACTTGCGGGCATGAGATTTTTCTAGACTTTTGAGGTATGTTATAGAATGCCAAACCGAAGGTATTGAACAAAAAAAATTTCTATTAGCATTTATTCCGAGGTTAAACCCTTATTTGACTGGATTAGTATATTTTTGTTTTTTTTTTAATAATATTTTTAAAATTAAGTTTTTTTTTTAATTTAAAATTAAAAACTTCAAAATTTGAAGATCTAAAAAATAGCACATGTTTTGAAAAAACAAATACATGCATATTTTTTAAAAAAAATTTTAAGGAATATTGGTTTTTATATCCGCGGCCAAAATTTTTAAAATTAAGTTTTTTAAAAATTTAAAATTAAAAAATATAAAATTTGAAAATCTACTACTTTCAGGGTCATTTTCATTATTATTATTTTAATTATTTTAAGAATTTTCTTTCTTTTTTCAAAACATTACTAAAAGTCAATATTCTTTACAAAATAATGGTGATATTATTTTTTCTATTATAGGTGATATAATAATTATAGTTTTGTTATATTCTCCTAAACTATGTGAAGTAAAATTGTAGTGCCGATCAAATTTTCTCAGTAAATCATACATTTTACAATGTATGAAAAAACACCAAGCGCCTTTAAATTACCACACATTAAGAATTTTTTATTTAATATTTATCAATAATTTGGAATGAGAAATTGATATGAAAAAATGATAATAAAATACCAAAAAAAAAATTTCCAAAATGTGACATTTAAATACATAGAGGAAGGAATACCTAGAGAGCCGACTCGTACCCCCCTTACCTAAAACACCCGCAAATTTAAATTCAGATAATCTCTCTTATTTTTCTCTTGTTTTCCTATCTGTGAATACGTGTGAAAAGTACAATTCGTTTAATACCTTCCTTTCACCAGTAGATGTCCTCACAAATTTTGAATTTAAACATGATTTTGGTTTGTACATGAACTTGAATAGCTCAAATAGCTCACTCCAGACACCCACCTTTCAATAAATATGTACAGAAATAAAAAAAAAAGGTTCGTGTTTTGAATTGATTATATTATTTTTTTATGAATTTATTTCCTACTGAGCACTTAAATTGTTTTTAATTGTTTTGAGCTCAACTCCACAGTTGAATGTGTTGGTGCCATTTAAAATGCACGAGAAAACTACCACATATAAGCACTGTGGAGTTTTTCCTCTCATTGCAGCTTGTAGGGTGGAAGAGAAAAACCAACCGAAGTCGCGTCTCTAGGTATTCCTTCCTCTATGGGTAATGTTGTGTTGAGTTGAGTGTTTGGAGAAAACAATATAAAGAGGTGTAAGAAAAAGGAAAATAATAAGAAACAGGAACACAACTTTACCGAACCACGTATAACAAGGCGATGGCGATGAAGGAAACTGACAGCAACCGCCGCCGTTGAAGGAAAAGGAGGCAAAAAACCTTTCAGAATCATTTATCAGCAGCAGCGCCCTGTACTGTTATAGAGGTATCTGGATCATGTAGCACCTACGTCTGCAGACTTAGAGGAGGAAAGCTTGACATTTAACGCCACATACCAGGAATTTCTTTTACCCTGCTTGGTTTTTCTTCTCAGGTTTCAGGTTTACGAAATATCCTAACTGCATAAAACTAACCAAGGAAATAAATAAGAACGAAAACGAACAGAGTTGGCGACACACCTCCAATGATTTGTATCCTTGAGTGTTTTTGTGTTGTTTGTTTAAAGCATGCGGATTGCTTTTGTTTTTTTCTTTTAATATACCATTTCTTGTTTGTAAGCCTTGCGATGGTCTGGTCGAATGGTATACATAATTTTTACTTTTGATATAGGAACTAAAGGGCAAGTTTTCGATTCGTGAGTAAAAATTGAACTACCTACCTATAACCAGACAAATACGACTTTATGATACCACATTATATAAACCGTCTGTATATTTTTCTATCTTCAACCTAGCCTAGCCACTTAAGACATTTCTCTAACACTCTTTGACAGACACAAGTTACTCTTTAAAAATTAAATTGGAATTTTTGTTGGTTCTACTTTGAATAATTTCATTGCTGTTGCTGCACGGAGAAAAAAGACCATCTAAAAACAAGAAGATTCTGTATTAAATTAAGCGGATTTCTGCATAAACTGCAACTAACCATAATTTTTAATTTGAGCCGATTCAAATTTATATTAAAATAAAATGAAGACCACCTTAAATTTTACAGAATTTAAGGGGATTCCATTTGTTTAAGCGTAATATTGTTTTAAGAGGGTGGGATTTAAAGTAAGCAATGTCTTATTTTATGAAGCCCTTTTTTTTCTTTGTGTAGTTTTGTGGACTGCCTGAATGGGTCAAAACAAAATCATGGAGGTGGAAACTTTTACTACATTTCATTTAATAAAAACCAAATTTTTGGTTTACATCCTTAATTCTTAGCCAGTACCAATTTGAACTACAGGAGCAAGTGTATGCGACCCATTCGTACATTTTACTTTGTTCCAACACGCAAAAAGACCAAGTACAAAACGAAAGAAAAAATAAAAGCGAAAAGTGTCCTGAGCGAAAGTGATTTATAGCTAGGTCCTTAAAAGAAAAGAAGTTTTTGATCAGAGAGATACAATGGTCTAAAGGATGTTGGAATGTAAGTAGGGCAATCCTAGGGAAGTCGGAAATTACAAGGGTAAGAAGAGGTAAACTCGAGACAAACAAATATTGCATAGGAAGGTGAGGGGTGTTTTGGTACGTCATATCATACCTAATACACAAGTACTAGAAGTTTTTCATTGTAAGTCATTTACAACTAAATGTTGAGTTTTAGAAATGTTATTATTTTTTGACAAAATTGTTTTTCAAGATTCGAATGCAATTTATTCGAAAACTATATGAAACAAGAATCAGCTTTTTTTCGTTTCTCGAGCAACAACAGATAGGTAATAATTTTTATGTTATTTTATAAAAAAAAAAAAAAAAACAATTATTTTTTTTTTTTCAAAATTCTGTGATGTTAGTGCTGATGCTGCTATTGCGATTATTGCTTTCAATAACTCTACTCTTTCCATTAAGCAGATGACAATTGCGATTGCTCTTTAATTTAGCTGCTCACTCAGCAAAAGTGCTCATTGCTCATCCTAACATAAATCCAATCCAATACAATTTGCTTTCTTTCTGATAGATAGGGTAGAAGGGGGAGCATTTGCCAATGGGGTACCTTTGCCAGTCCAGGTTTTTTTCCAAACCAACAGAATATTAAATACCTACCGAAAATTCATTTTCTGTTGCATATCCCTGATTGAAAACTTTTCACAAAGTTTGGCAGCTTTTGGCTGGACACGAAATAAATTAGACGCTTGTGTTAGTTTTTTAATGTTGAGGAACCAAAATATGAAGGTACATAACCGTCGTAAATTTTTAGTATTTGTCTTGTTAAACTACTTTTTCATACAAATATCTTTTAAAAATTATGTTTACTATGCTGTGTAGAAGTGATTTTTTTACTGTTTAACTTTTAAAAAAGTAATAAGTAAATTTTCGAAAGATCAGATTGTGGGGTGCATTTGCCTTTTGTTTTTGGGGAGGTTTTGGTCTGGTAAATGCACCCTATGGGGAACATTTGCCAGAGGCGAGCTTCCTCAAAAGAAGATGGCAGAATCCTAAAAAAAACAGTACCTTCTTCGTATTTTCAGCTCAAAAGAAGTTTTGTTTATGATTATTGGTTTTATTTTTATTAACTTTGATATTTAGGTAACTGGCAATCCCTCCCCACTCCCCGTGGGGTTTTTTTTTTATAAAAAAAATCATTAAAAATAGTAACAATTAATATGTATATCAAGATGAAAAAAATAGGTATTTAAGTGAATATAATAAAGTCAATAATAATATCAGATATAAAAAAATTAAAACAATCATAAAAACTTTGCGTTAAGTCAATTTTCCTAAATCCTGGCAAATGCTCCCCCTTCTACCCTACAATGATTAACATAAAGCGATCAAGTGAACAAGGATAGCATTCAAAATGTTCTTTGATTTTGAATAATTTCAATAAGGCTTTTATAAGCAAATATGCTCTCACTTCACTCCTTTTCTTTCAGAAAATGTCACTGCTCTGTTCAGAGCCGGTTTTAGGGGGGGGGCAGCCTGGGCCGTCGCCCAGGGGCGCAAGAATTGAGGGGCGCCGCAGGCGCCCCGAACTTTTACAAAAGTTATATAAATAACGAAGTCTTTCCAATCGATGTTTTATTTATTTTTTACATTCACAAAGGCACCCCAATTTTTTTCTATTTTACATTTTCAACGGCGCTCGTATTGTTTGTCCTAAACTTTTTGAAGAATGAAGGCGCCCCCCAATTTTGGGTTAATTTATTTGGCTTCCGGAAGGACAATGGTGTCCAAAATCTTCGTTCATCTTTGAAGAACAAGGCGCCCCAATTTCTTTTGAAAGACTAAAGCAATCCTAATATTCCTCCTAATAATTTAATTTGTGCAAAGGTGCCCCTATAATAATGAATAAGGAAAGAGAAGGGAGACGGACAGAATCCCGAAATTAAAAATCCAGAAAGCCCAAAATCCAGAAAACCCTAAATTCCGAAAACCCAAAAACACAAAATCCCGAAAACCCACAATCCCAAAATCCCGAAATCCCGAAAACCCAAAATCCAGAAATGCCAAAATTCACAGCTTCTCCATTTCTCATAAAAACTACGTTTGTGTGTGAGAATAAAAAAATAGGTCTGTTCGTTGTTCCCCCCTCCAGGGCACTCTTGGTCATTTCAATTAACTGTGAAAAAATCAGAGTTTCTCGGGTTTTCATTTTACATCGAACACCTCAGAGCTTTAGTTTCATCAGCGAACATCGAACACAGAGGAAATAACTCTGGTTGAAAAAGGAGCTACAAAAAACGCTTGACAACGAATTCGGAGCGACCCAGAGTGCCCTAGAGCTCACAACGAACAAACCTGATACTTATAAAGGTATGTTGTTTTCGATTGGCCGTCCGGAAGCGCCTGGAATCATTAAGAAGCGTGCTGCAAGTTTTTTATTCTCCTAGTGAAAAAACAAAACACAATATTTGATTTTTCACCAATACAGATATTAAATTTTAGAATTGGGTGGAAGCGATTCAAAGTTTTTTATTGGATTTCAGAATGAGTGAATCATTGAGTGATTCCAATCGAAAACGACATTAATGTACCTAGTTGAAAAAGTTTTTGAAAAAATATTGTTCAAATAAGACCAACTGTACCTAATCTTTAAATGTGTTTAAACAAAAAAGTCAGAGATAAAGGTAGTCTTGTCAATTGAGCCTAAATGACATGAATAATTAATTTTTTTTTAAGTTAACCTTTTTAAGTTAATACACTGCACATTTTTAATAAATGCATTAACAAGTATATGAGAGGTAAGACATAATCTGCTATTGCTTTTTTTCGTGATTTAAAAAAATTGTTTTTAGATGAATTTTTTTTTAGAGGCGCCACTTGCAATCTTGCCCAGGGGCGCCGTTAGTGCTTAAACCGGCACTGGCTCTGTTTAATTTCACTGCTTTGTTTTATCATTCTGGCTTTTATATAACTAATTATATTTTATTTTATATAACTAATTTACCTACGATGAAAAAACATTGAAGGAGAAAAGTTTACCATTATGATGACGAAACACAGAAGTTCAATTTGAAACAGGTACCATTGTTTCAGCGCAGGCATTCAAGGAGTTATTACTTATCAATAAATTTGAATTAATCATATTTTATATTATATTTCAAAACAGGAAACAATTTTATTAAATAACAGCCTTTAATAGCTGCTTTTTTTATAAACTGCTCACTTGTCTTTAAAAATCGCTTTTTTGCACACCCCTACTTGGATTAATTTTTTGTTTTAACTATTCTCTCCATCTAAACAAGGGAAATCGTTGTAAGTTTCCAGTTTTATATACAAAAAAAATCATAATGTACAATGTGCACTATTGCCAATTAAGACCCAAGAATTTTCTACCTAAAGCTTTTCCATTTTTGCTTTATATTCTTGGCACCAATATTAAATTGCCTTTATACTTCGTAGATTTCATAACATTATTCTTTGACTGAAAGTTCAAGATCCTAAAAATCTTCCCTCATCAAAAGAGATTTGAATTGTTTGTTTCCTTATCGTCAAATAAACTGTCACCTGTTCACAATACTTAGTTCTCACAATTAGGCTGACACTTTACGCAAGCAAGGCCGACAGAAATCTTCAATCATTTATTTTGAATTTTCTATTCCTGTCTGCAGATACACATTCATCTCTATTTCTTGGAATAAAAGATACAAGGGAAAAAAGAAAAACAAAAAAGGAGTCAACACCTACGTTAGTACAAATTACGTCTTCTGTACAAATCTTTCGGGCTCGTGGCGTACGACTATACTAAAAGAAACAGCCGCCACAAAAAGGTGAACACAAAACGAAAAAAAAAAACATTACAAACGTAATTGGGTATCGAGAAAGAAGGTTATTTTAAGAAAATAAACCAAAAGGACACAAACCCACTCTCGGAACCAAGGTAGATAGGTAAATATTTAATCAGGATAAGTAAGGATTGTAAATGAGTGTACACTTTAGCTAATTAATTTTCCGTTTTACTATGCACTCATCCTATATTTGAACTGATGCCACCCATAAAGCCCCAACCCAACCACTTAACGCATTAGTTGGTTCAATGTTCAAAGATGTTGAACTTTTATTCATCAGGTGAGCAATGCTGAATGCTTTGCTCGCTTGTATTTGTTGTATGTACATTGTACAATTTACGGTCTGGGGCAGTTCCGGACATTTCATTAATAATTTACTGGCAGACCTCTTCACATGAAAAGCCGATCCAATTAAGGATTAACATTTATTACGAGTGTTTTTCCAATCGCAACCAATTGAAAAGCCACCACATCTCTCCTCCGCTCACTTGGCCCTCACACTTATCGCCCAAGAGCAGCTAGGTATACCTACCATGTAAATAGTCTTTCATCATTTCATAGTCCTGCTAGCTGATGAGCCTATCAATAGATAGACAGGTGGAAGGTTTGCTCACTTTTTTTTCTATACTGGGTGACATCGATACAGTATGCGAACAATAGGCAGGATGTGCACAAAGGTAGACTATATGAAACTCAATCGATAATTCAATATCCGTTCAAAATGTCATCGGGCTAGGGGTTGGTGATTGGGGGTGTATATATGTATTCACCAGCAATGGGAGCTACATGTGATGGAGGACAATGAATGACCGAAACTTGACGGCTTTTCAGCATTTGAATTGATATCATTAATTGGATATCATTAAAATTAGATGTGCAAAAGGAGTATGGAAGGAGGGGTAAGCTAGCGCGTAAATGTGCTGGGCTTTGGTGCTTATGGATGGGAGAGCAGAGGGTATGTTATTAACATAAAACATTTGAATTACTATTATATTTTTATATTGAAGAGGGGAAATATGATGGATATGTTTGCAGAGTTAATAGATTCTGTAAAATGTTGATTTAGAGTATTTTTCCATCAGACTTTTCAGAGTCGAAAAAGGTGGATTCAATTAAGTGCAGACATTTTGTTCTCTAAAGAATATAAAAGGTCTTATTTCGACGACCTGATAGACTTCGTGCTCAGCTGAGAAATATTCAATTTACTTAAACGTCTCGTTTAGAGATAAGAACGAGTTACTTGAGGTGAGATTCAGTATCGCATAGAAGAGGAACAAACGTTTTTGTATGTGCGAACGGTTTGCTTCATTCAATTTGAAAAGAGAAAGAATTTGTTATGCATTTGTAACAAGGTTTTACAAACACGGGGACAGTCTCGTTCTCTTGAACGCTGATCGAAGACGGACAAAAACAAGTATTTAGACTTTTGTATTATATATTGTATTTCTCTGCTCAAAAGGTAAAACGGCTTAAGTCGTTTTTTATCATTTTTCAGTAGAACGAATTTAAACTTTAAAAAAATATTTAAGGGGAACCGTTTTGTGTAGAAACATGCATTTTGAACGATAGCATTATAATTTTCTACTCTTTTTATATGCATTTAAGGATAAAAAAAATAGTTTAATTTAAGTTTTTAGAAGCAAAAGTTCTCACTTAAGACCTTTTTTCTTTTTCTAATTCGTGTTTCAAATTGGCTTATGTCACTTAAGCCGGTTTTCCCAATTTTTTTTTTTATTCTTGTGTGTACTTACGTATGCATAAGCCATTTTTCCTATATTAAAATTTGACCATGTAATTAGTTAAAACACTTTTCCATTAGGAAGTTTTGATTAAGTTTCTTGCAAATAAATTGTAAAAAGTTTAAAAAATATAGAAATAAATTACTTAAAACGGTATACAAAAAGAAATCTAAGCCGTTGTCATTGTTAAAAGTGACATGCCCGATATCTGGTGACAATGCAGATTGTAAACGCTTCTTTTTGACGTGATTACGTCTTATAAATCGACTATCGATCAACTCTTTCTCTCGCTCCAACTAAGCCTGTTAGCTGTGTGATATGGATTACAACTTCATCTTAAAGGCCAAGTCATAAGATGCCAAGTCGAAATTAAGACAGCCATACCTTTATGGAGTCATCAGACCAGGGTGTTAAGGCGCGGAATGATTTGTCTTTTGCAACAGATGTCCACGGTTGGAGTTTTTTTATTCAAAGCACACAAATTGTTTTCTAACGACGTTATCACATATGTAAAATTATCGTCTGTAAGCCGAATTAATTAAGACCCATAGCCGTATTTAGGGGGGGGGGGGGGGTTTTGGGTGTTTAACCCCCCCCGAAATTTTTTTTCAGAAAATCAAAAGATAGAAAGGTACAAGTCTAATATATGCAGCACTAAATAATTTGTTTTTGTATTTTAGTGATTTGATTACCTATATGAAAATCTCCCTTAAAATCACTACCAATTTTGCATCGTTGCAGAAGCTGTCGATGAAGTTTGTATAAAGGAAAACAAAAATTATTTGGTCCATTACAAAGAGTTTTTATCTCTTTGACCATTTCCTTAAGCACTATGTTAACACCTTAAAATGCTCTTTTAAGAACCCTTTAAATACCACAAGTACTTATGCAGGGTTTTTGGTGCCGAGACCAAACTTTGCTTTTTCAAAGGGTTTCGGTGGCCGAACTCGAATCCAAAGACGGACTTATTCGATCACATCTCGTTTTTGAAATATTACCCTTAAATCTATTTAAATCTTTCAGACATCTTTTCTACTGTCCGAGATATCTTCAGTTGCTTATTACCCACTTTTGTTCTATGTTAACCTTAAATCCAGTATGTAAGCGAAAATAAATGTATCGATTTATTCAGAGACTGTAGTACCTACCAACGCTAGGAAATAACCTCGAAAACTGGCAAAAAGCGGGATTTTCGATTTTCTAACGGGAATATCTCAAAAACGCGATGTGATAGAATTTTTCTGAGTTCGGATTCGAGCTCAGCACATAAAAAACCTTTAGAAAAGTATATCTTGGTTTCTGTAACAAAAACCTTGTTGGCCATACTCAAAATAAAAAAAATGCGATTATACTTTTGCAATGGAAGAAAAACTTGTTTTTATTTCTAAAAATTATAAGAGAAAGTAACGGGACATTTTGTTCTTCTCAATATTCTTGTTTTTTGATCCCCTTTAATAAAAAAAATAGTAGAGTGTCGCTGCAATACTCGGTTTTATATAAATAGCATTTTTATATGGTGCGATTATACTTTTGCAAAGCACTGTATTTACAACATTTCAAATTATAAAATTAAACAATTTCAGTTTATTGTTAAATTTCAAAGTGAAGTATAACACTGGTCAACAAAATTAAACTTCTTTTTTGTTACAGAAACCAGGGTATACTCTTCTATAGGTTTTTTGTCTGCTGAGCTCGAAACCGAAGTCAGAAAAATTCGATCACATCACGTTTTTGAGATATTCCCGTTAGAAAATCGAAAATGCCGCTTTTTACCAGTTTTCAGGGTTATTTTTTAGCGTTTACTTATTTTTTTTAAATTGAATTTGTAACAGTTTCTAAAAGAATTAAGTTTTGTCTCTCTAAATCCGTTTAAATCTTTTAAATATCTATTTTCTTCCTCGAGAAATCATAACTTGAAATCAAAGTGTTTGGGGCATCTCATTAATAGCTTTTAATAGCAAATATCGAAAAATTCTGTACCAATCGCTTTCAAATTTGGCACAATTCTTTTAGAAACTGTTACAAATTTAATTTAAAAAAAAATAAGTAAACGCTAAAAAATAACTTTGAAAACTGGTAAAAATCGGCATTTTAATTTTCTAACGGGAATATCTCCAAAACGTGATGTGATAGAATTTTTCTGACTTCGGATTCGAGCTCAGCCTATAGAAAAGTATACCCTGGTTTCTGTAACAAAAACCTTGTTGACCAGTAAAATTAGCTCATGTGAAACAACTTGGATTATTTAAAATTTTGGTTTTTAAATATTGCTAATTTCATTTAGAACTCAATAGATAGAATATACCTGTCAATTTTCTGCTACAAAATTTCAGTGCAAGAAAAAGTCCATTTTTCAATGTTTTATATATTAAATTGTACGAAATAATTTTTTTTATAAAGCCTTAGAATGGTTAAAATTTGTTTCTTAAAAAAAATTTTCTTGCTCGCTTACGCTCGCAATTTATATCAACCAACTTATCACTCTTTGTACCTACAAAACTAGAGATGCCGCTGAATATTCGGCCATTTTTAAATTCGTGTACCGTAAGCAGGGCTTTTTTAAACTTTTAACTACGAATTCCTCTCCTAAAAAATACTTAAAAAGGATATTGGCAAATTTTTCGCTTCTACACAGTTCAAATGACTATTTGATTTAGCGGGATTTAGAATCGACTGCAGTTACATATAGTTGATACAAAGTATTGTGATTTTTAAAAAAAAATTTGTTTGGTCTGAGCTAACCCCCCCCGAAATGAAATCCTAGCTACGGCTATGTTAAGACCTGATTCTTATACAATATTTAATCAAAAAGATGCCATGTGCAATGTGCATATCTCTCAACACATCTGATGACGCTATACGGAAAGTGGAAACCCCAGCTTTGACACAAAATGTATGAGAGAATATGGTAAAATTCCTTATTTCTATAGGTTTCTTAAGGGTTACTCTTGCGACAAGGATGATGGTCCATCTTGATTAAGAAGGCACATATATCAGGACAACAAACCTGTTTACTTTTCTTATAATGGAATGCTAACACCTTCAAAAAGCTCAGCAAAATGCTCGCAAAGCACGATTTCTATGTACAACAAATTAAATATTTCTCGGTGAGTTAGTACGTTAGGTCCCAACAAGGATGTTTTTCTCATCAAAGCTGATAAAAGTGGCTTTTATAGTGACCCAAGTAGTGTCAATGCAAGTTTTTGGTTCTAATTTAGAATTGACAACTGTCTTATGTTGTGTTGAAGTGGAAGCTACTGCGTTTATAGGTTTCAAAAACTTCAAGGGAAGGTTTGATGGAAATGCCCAATTATTCTACTAGGAATGGCCTGATTCCTTACGTTGAAATAGTGTGAAAAACTGGGGCTTTTTCAAGATTTTTTTTTGAAGCTGCATAATGATTTCCTGGAGAAAAGCTGAAGTCTATGAAATTAGCTAAAACAAGAAATTGTTGTAATGATAAATTTTAAAATTGGAAAGAGTTGGGAGAAGAAACTAAGATGTTTGAATTCATCAAAAATATGGTTTACAGTTGTTAAAAATGTCAAAAATTTTGTTTCCAATAACTTTCTTTGTTAAATATTACCGCAATTAACAATAATTAACGATTTCGATTAATGCGCGTTTCTTGAATTTGTTATATATGAGAGCATAAAAATTTAAAAGTAATTTTGAAAAAGATCGACCTTTTTCCAATTTTTTTTTTTTTTCATTTATCTTTTAAATAAAGATACTTTTTCTTATTAATTCTTCCAAGAGATATTTTTGCATGGGGTAGATTAGAATATCGTTGTTATAATTCTTTTTCTTCATCAAGTGTTCTTTAGAAGTATGTACTTTTTCGCCAAAAATTGCTATTCTACTTGCATTTCCTCCTTTCGTGACCTTTTTGAGTTAAATAAATTTTATTTTTATCGTGCGCTATTAGGTCTCTTCAATATATCATTTGTATCTGTCATATTTTTCTTTTTCTTATACCCATTTTTCTAGTTTTTGAAAAAAAGACGCGAATAAATGGAAACATCAAGTTTTCTAAAAACTTTAGCTTAACCCAAAACATTTAAGATTGTTATTCTCGAATATACATAGATCATATTTGAATGTACCTAAGTAACTGAAGTGACTTTCTAACGCCAAAAAACATACAAAAATATGCCTAAAAGCTCTATTGGAATTACCATTTAGTTCTGTTGGCATTAAAATGCAATCTAAATAATAAAGAAAAAGTGAAATTGCTAAATCGTTTACAATTATCCCCTTGAATCCCATTTAATTTCTATTAAACGAACATATTAAACGCTTTCACAACTCAAAATACAATGGCTTATACGTGCATTTCCCCAGCCCGGACCTATCGCACAATTAAAAATAAAGTATGCAGAAGTTTTGTACAAGTTTTGTACAGTTTTGTACAACAAAAGCCGAGTTTTGTACAAGCCTACAACGAAAGTTATAGCCAAGTGAAAGTACCGGGCTGGGGAAACGTTTCCCCAGCCCGGACATTTTTCAAAACTGAAAAAAAAATGAAAAAAAGTATGCAGAAGTTTTGTACAAGTTTTGTACAGTTTTGTACAACAAAATTCAAGTTTTGTACAAGCTTAAAACGAAAGTTATAGCCAAGTGAAAGTACCGGGCTGGGGAAACGTTTCCCCAGCCCGGACATTTCTCAAAATTAAACCAAAAAAAAAAAAAAAAATTCTACAACTATCTACGAGTTTTGTACAGTTTTGTACAACAAAAACCGAGTTTTGTACAAGCTTAGTTTACTAATTAGAGCTAATTTTAGTTTACACTAAGTACACTACGTACCTAGCCAGTTATATCCAAAACTAACAAAATTTAAATGCAAATTCCATTTCAGTTTTGTACAGATAAAATGCCACATCTAATGCAATTGCTGACGTTATTAAAAATCGATACAAATTGATTTGTTCTTAAATAATAATAAAAATCTACATTGTGTGTGTCCTTGAAACCTAATTAGAATATTACCAATAGATTTCCCAAAAGTATACTACTTGTTCATAACTTATGAACAAATCTCCCAAAGGTATGCAACGAACTATTTCAATAAATCTCCCAAAAAATGCAAGCTTTTCGAAAGCGGAAATAACTTCCAAATGTATGCAAGTTATTTCAAATCATAAAGTCTGTTTTGCATTTGATGCCTTCTATGAAGTAGTAAGTACCATTTTGCGTTTTTTTTTTCTTTTTCAAATAAATAACGTACAAAAATAAGTTCAAAATTCAAAAGTGAACATATTGTGAAGGTTTTTTTGACTGGAAAGCATACAAAAAGGATGCAGAAAATTAATTTTTTTGTTTTTAAAATAATTTGTACTTTTTTTTTGACAATAAATAGAAAAAAATATTTAACTTTTGTCGTTTTGCAGTAGGTTCACATTTTGCAAGTCTAAATAAAATTGTATGTTAAAAAACGACAACAAATTCAAAAAATTTATAAATTAAAAAACAACAACTATATCAATACTCAACAATTTTAATAGGCTTGTTCTCACTAAAGCCACAAATCAGAAATTTCCCAAATTATCACATTTCGAATGTAAAATCGCATAGGAAAAAATTAAATTTGAAATTTGAACTGACTATAATGATGCTGAGAAGCTTCTCATCTTGATAAATTTAACACATGAAAAACTCGTATAAAACTTGTAAGAGTGAAAAAGGCGATGTTTTTGCACTCCTGCCGCTACCGCTTACCGCATCCGGTGTGGCCAAACCTTTAATTAACTACAATGACATAAAAAGTGAAAAAGTGGGAAGTTTACAAAAGTAAAAATTTTGTATTTCTTTCTTTTCTTTGGAATAAAACTACAAAAATTGTTTTTGAAACTTAAAAGCTTTCTGCATCATCGTTTTTAATTTTGGGGTTGGAAAAAGTATCACAAATATTGATTGAAAATTGTCACTTTTTGACTTTTTGCAAAAAGTGCTCGTTTTAAGGTATAACTACAACGGTGACTTTTTGCAAAAAGTGAAAATTTTCAAATTCATTTTGTGGCAGTTTTTCCGACTGCAAAATTCAAAATAATGAAGCAGAAAGCTTATTTTTTTTTTTTTGTTTAAAAAACAATTTCTGTAGTTTTTTTTTTCCAAAAACAAATAGCGCTCGAAAGAAATGAAAAAATGTATACGTTTGTAAAGTTCCCACTTTTTTCACTTTTTAGGCCATTGTAGTTAAGGCTTTATAGTCAAATCTTGAAAGATGAGGGAAAAGAGATGAATATAGAAATCAGGGGTCGAACTACGGCATACGTACGTAAACGTATTGACGCTTTATGTCTTCATCATTATCTTCTGATTAAATAGAGAGAGCAGCAGTCAAAAGTTAACGAACGTATGCGGTAGCGGTACGAGTACTTGTATGCGGTAGCGGTACGAGTACTTGTATGAAAAAAATTACAAACTGCCACATCAACGTTCAGATGTGGTACGGGTAGCGGTAACGGTACTTGTATGAAAGCTTGGCCACACCGAAGGGTACATGCGGTAGCGGTACGGGTAATTGTATGAACAAAATTCCACGTCTGAACGTTGATATGTCAGTTTGTAATTTTTTCATACTATACCCGTACCGCTACCGCATGTACCCTTCGGTGTGGCCAAGCTTTCATACAAGTACCGTTACCGCTACCCGTACCACATCTGAACGTTGAAGTATAAGTTAGGAATTTTTTTCATACTTTTTGGCTTTTGAGCCAAACGTCAGTGTCGAAAAAAAAACAGAAAAAAAACTTGACATTTCAATTCGGATATAATATCATTTCTTTCGAGCGCTATTTGTTTTTGGAAAAAAAAAACTACATTGTTTTTTAAACAAAAAAAAAATAAGCTTTCTGCTTCATTATTTTGAATTTTGCAGTCGGAAAAACTGCCACAAAATGAATTTGAAAATTTTCACTTTTTGCAAAAAGTCACCGTTGTAGTTATACCTTAAAACGAGCACTTTTTGCAAAAAGTCAAAAAGTGACAATTTTCAATCAATATTTGTGATACTTTTTCCAACCCCAAAATTAAAAACGATGATGCAGAAAGCTTTTAAGTTTCAAAAACAATTTTTGTAGTTTTATTCCAAAGAAAAGAAAGAAATACAAAATTTTTACTTTTGTAAACTTCCCACTTTTTCACTTTTTATGTCATTGTAGTTAATTAAAGGTTTGGCCACACCGGATGCGGTAAACGGTAGCGGCAGGAGTGCAAAAACATCGCCTTTTTCACTCTTACAAGTTTTATACGAGTTTTTCATGTGTTAAATTTATCAAGATGAGAAGCTTCTCAGCATCATTATAGTCAGTTCAAATTTCAAATTTAATTTTTTCCTATGCGATTTTACATTCGAAATGTGATAATTTGGGAAATTTCTGATTTGTGGCTTTAGTGAGAACAAGCCTATTAAAATTGTTGAGTATTGATATAGTTGTTGTTTTTTAATTTATAAATTTTTTGAATTTGTTGTCGTTTTTTAACATACAATTTTATTTAGACTTGCAAAATGTGAACCTACTGCAAAACGACAAAAGTTAAATATTTTTTTCTATTTATTGTCAAAAAAAAAGTACAAATTATTTTAAAAACAAAAAAATTAATTTTCTGCATCCTTTTTGTATGCTTTCCAGTCAAAAAAACCTTCACAATATGTTCACTTTTGAATTTTGAACTTATTTTTGTACGTTATTTATTTGAAAAAGAAAAAAAAACGCAAAATGGTACTTACTACTTCATAGAAGGCATCAAATGCAAAACAGACTTTATGATTTGAAATAACTTGCATACATTTGGAAGTTATTTCCGCTTTCGAAAAGCTTGCATTTTTTGGGAGATTTATTGAAATAGTTCGTTGCATACCTTTAGGAGATTTGTTCATAAGTTATGAATAAGTAGTATACTTTTGGGAAATCTATTGGTAATATTCTAATTAGGTTTCAAGGACACACACAATGTAGATTTTTATTATTATTTAAGAACAAATCAATTTGTATCGATTTTTAATAACGTCAGCAATTGCATTAGATGTGGCATTTTATCTGTACAAAACTGAAATGGAATTTGCATTTAAATTTTGTTAGTTTTGGATATAACTGGCTAGGTACGTAGTGTACTTAGTGTAAACTAAAATTAGCTCTAATTAGTAAACTAAGCTTGTACAAAACTCGGTTTTTGTTGTACAAAACTGTACAAAACTCTTAGATAGTTGTAGAATTTTTTTTTTTTTTTTTGGTTTAATTTTGAGAAATGTCCGGGCTGGGGAAACGTTTCCCCAGCCCGGTACTTTCACTTGGCTATAACTTTCGTTTTAAGCTTGTACAAAACTTGAATTTTGTTGTACAAAACTGTACAAAACTTGTACAAAACTTCTGCATACTTTTTTTCATTTTTTTTTCAGTTTTGAAAAATGTCCGGGCTGGGGAAACGTTTCCCCAGCCCGGTACTTTCACTTGGCTATAACTTTCGTTGTAGGCTTGTACAAAACTCGGCTTTTGTTGTACAAAACTGTACAAAACTTGTACAAAACTTCTGCATACTTTATTTTTAATTGTGCGATAGGTCCGGGCTGGGGAAATGCACGTATGGCTTATGTCATCATAAATCACTTTTGCTTTTTGGTATTTTTTTTTAATCCAGTAGACTTTGATCGTAGTAAAACGGCTTATTTGAATTTAAAACAACGTTAATTTAAAAATTGCTTCGGGTAAAGTGGCTTATGTCCGCTAAACCGTTGTTCCAAACTATAAAGATCTTTAAAATTTGATGTTTTCGTTTGGAAAAACGGCTTATGTTCACATAGTCCAAACAAACTCCCAGATTTTATTTTAGTAAAAGGGCTTATGTCAGTAAAATTTAAAACTTAAAAGGGAAAACCGGCTTAAGTACAATTAAAATTTTTCTTAACATAATATTTTATTTTGGAAAAGTGGCCTAAGTATACTTAGGTCCATTTTCTTCACTCGGAGTTGAACATAACTTGAGAATTTTTAATATAAAAATTTTAATTTTTTTTTAATATAAAAATTCTCAAGTTTTGTTCAACTCCGAGTGAAGAAAATGGACCTTAATCTTTTCTTCCTAATAAAAAAAAGTGAAATTTATTTTTTTTAAAACGGCTTATTTAGACATAAGCCATATCAAAATAAAGCGAATAAAATAGCCTTTAGTTAGGACACTTTACCAAATGCAAATTTTTAGATATGCTCGTATTAAGCCGTTTTAACAATGAAATGCGACTTCTAGATGGAATAAAAATAATCTGATGACACAGAAATGAAGCTTATTTTTCGTTTTATTTAACTATTCAAAAAAAAATTTTTGGCTTAAGTCGACTTAAACCGTTTTACCTTGTGCACAGAGATTTATCACTTTGATTACTATTTGTTTGATGTACTAACAACCTATTACGTGTTACGGTTACAAGATTCCCTCCTATAATCCTAATTGGATTATATGAATAAAATAAAATGCTCGACTAGTTCGCACGAACTTGCTCTTAGGGTTAAAGCTGCTAAAATGTTTATGAGTTCTTGGTACACCGAAAAAAAAACCAATATCAATTGAAGGGGGGAAACCTCTCTGGATTTTTTTATTTTTACATTATTTTTTTTTTTGCCTTGTACATTCATTTATCAACTGAAGAAACTATTTTCAGTGGTTTTAGCCTTTAATGAAGCCTCAAAAGCCCCTAGATAGTCCCGATACCCAGAGCTCCGAACCTACGACAGTACAAAAACGATAACTTTAAATGCATTTTTCTCGAAACGCGTTTTTTCAGCGCCGTGCAACGTAACTCAAAAACTAATGAAGCTATCGACTTGAAATAAATTACAAATTACTCGTTCATTCATTGGCCATTGAATGAACCTAAAAGTAAAGTTCAATAAAATTTTCACAATAAATATTTTTTTTAACAATTTGTTTATCAAAAAACATTGTGTATTGGTCTCTAATTTTTATTTTACACTGTTTTTTACTAAATTTAGGTTCATGCAATGCGTATAAATATATTTTATTGGGAAAAAATTTCTTTTTTGATTAGGTATAAATAATTTTCTAGACCTGGGCATTGCACGGCGCAAATTCGAGGCATCAACTTTAAAGAGCTGTAGAGCCGCCATTTTTGTTTTTTTTTTTGTACTTCAAACAAATTGTATCAATACTTCAAAATGTCAATAATATCACATACTTTTCCAAATTTCAATAAATGCTTTCAGTTTTCCAAAAAAATTATTGAAAAAGCTGTCGTCCAGAGGGATTTCCCCCCTTAACATTTTTTAAATATCAGCCAAAAATGCTCTATAAAATATGTTTTATGATATTTAAAATGTTAAAATAAAATTTTTACTATCAGGATGATATTTAAATGTCACATTTTGGAAATTTTTTTTTTTTGGTATTTTATTATCATTTTTTCATATCAATTTCTCATTCCAAATTATTGATAAATATTAAATAAAAAATTCTTAATGTGTGGTAATTTAAAGGCGCTTGGTGTTTTTTCATACATTGTAAAATGTATGATTTACTCAGAAAATTTGATCGGCACTAAAATTTTACTTCACATAGTTTAGGAGAAAATAACAAAACTATAATTATATCACCTATAATAGAAAAAATAATATCACCATTATTTTGTAAAGAATATTGACTTTTAGTAATCTTTTGAAAAAAGAAAGAAAATTCTTAAAATAATTAAAATAATAATAATGAAAATGACCCTGAAAGTAGTAGATTTTCAAATTTAACATTTTTTAATTTTAAATTTTTAAAAAACTTAATTTTAAAAATTTTGGCCGCGGATATAAAAACCAATATTCCTTAAAAATTTTTTTTAAAAAATATGCATGTATTTGTTTTTTCAAAACATGTGCTATTTTTTAGATCTTCAAATTTTGAAGTTTTTAATTTTAAATTAAAAAAAAAACTTAATTTTAAAAATATTATTAAAAAAAAAAAACAAAAATATACTAATCCAGTCAAATAAGGGTTTAACCTCGGAATAAATGCTAATAGAAATTTTTTTTGTTCAATACCTTCGGTTTGGCATTCTATAACATACCTCAAAAGTCTAGAAAAATCTCATGCCCGCAAGTCGCGATTTTGAAGGTCAAAGCGCGAAATGGAGATTTTAAAAATTATCAAAAATAGACGATGGTACATGATTTCAAGGTATTTTTTAATGCTGATTCCAACAAAACCCACAAACAAATCGATCTGACCATCCACGAAAAGTAAAGTACCTTATTTATGTTGATCTGACACAAACATCTGAAGTGTTGTTTTTCAATTTTTCAAAATCTTTACCTTATCTTCAAACCAGGAAAATTAGGACTTGCGGACATGAGATTTTTTAGACTTTTGACATAAGTTATAGGATATCCAAACAAACATAGAAACCAAAAAATTAGCCTATTAGCACTAATTCAAAATTTCTCCTTTTTTCAAAAATTACCATTTTGTTATAGATAGGAATGTTTTTTGCATTTCATTGCTTTGATTCTTAATGATAATGGACATAAAAACCTTCATGCAAAATTTAGTTCCGCTGCCATAACTTTTAAGGGTTTTTTTGTAGTAAGTTAGCAAGTGTTATAATAATATGGGTAGACAGATGAAAAACAGGTATAACTTTTTTCAGAGACGTCAGATTGTCAGATTGAAATCATATATCATGTGTATATAATACCATCGTCTATTTTTGATAATTTTGAAAATCACCATTTCGCGCTTTGACCTTCAAAATCGCGAATTGCGGGCATGAGATTTTTCTAGACTTTTGAGGTATGTTATAGAATGCCAAACCGAAGGATTAGTATATTTTTGTTTTTTTTTTTTAATAATATTTTTAAAATTAAGTTTTTTTTTAATTTAAAATTAAAAACTCCAAAATTTGAAAATCTAAAAAATAGCACATTTAGAGTTTTGAAAAGTTAGTATACTGTTTCAATTTCATTAAATAATGTCCATTCGTTAGCCCAGGAGAGCTTGCCAATGTTTTATTTTTACTGTAAAATTTTACACATTACCGAAATAAAAAAAAAAAAAATGGCACATATTCAAAATCAAAATTACAACAAATCGCCATTTACAGAAATCCATTTTTTTATTCTTATTTCTTAGATATCCGCAGCCAAAGATTTTTTTGTCTGTTGTCTGCTACTTTCAGGGTCATAAATGAAAATTAAAGAAATAGGTTTCATTATAATAAACTAAAACGTAAAATGTAGTCAACATTGATATTTTAATTGTCAAAGTGAAATTTTCACTATCCCACCTGAAATTAAAAAATGTCAAAATGATGTGATAAAATATCAAAATTGATATTTTAATTGTTGGACGACTTTTGTCACTGAAAAATGTTAATTTGATAGCTGTTATTATCAAATTTTTTTTATCGGTGTATGGAAATTTAGAAAATTAATAAGAAAAAAAAACTTAAAATTCGTTTTTCAAAGGTAAAAAACAACACCATAAAACAAAATGAGGTGCAAAGCTAGTATGCAATTTTTAGAAAAAAAAATTCAAAAATAAAATTGGTAGGTATGCCGTTTTCGAAAATTTGTTTTTTCAAAAAAAAAAATTATTTCCAATTTATATTAAACAAAGAGTGTGTGTACACCTGTACACGCGACTGAAGTTTTTTATTTATATTTTTTTATTTTATATTTTTGTTTTATTAAAATAACGCTAGGGGAGAGGTGCGGACAGTGAGACAGCCTTTTTTTAAATTGGTATATCTTAGAATGTTTTCAAGATAGCCTTACCAAACTTTGAAGTCAGTTTAAGACATATTTTATCTTAATGTTGCAAAAAAATTGTAGTTAAAGAATGAATGAGAGCATCACATTGGACTAAAATGTAGAAAAAGTCAAAACGTTTCACTGTTTGCAAGGGGTGCGATCAGTGAGACATTCTTAGGTAAAAAAAAATTAACGAAAACGTCAAATAATTAGGTAATTGACAAGTATCATTAATTAATTTATGTTACTTTAACTTTTTTTCAAAAAAAAAAAAAAAAAAAGCAACAAAAAGCCAAAAAAAAACGAAAGAAAAAACACAACGAAATCATATTGAAGTCATGCTAAAATAATAGATTTTTTAAAAATCTATGTCTCACTGTTTGCTTTTTAAAAATCTATGTCTCACTGTTTGCTTTTTTTTGTTTTGCACTGTTTCTCTTTTGTAATCTTGTTTAGTGTATAATTGACGCTCGCTGATGATGGTTCCCCAGTTGTGGACCGAAATGCATACTATAATTTAATAAATATATTCTTTGTTTGCATAATGTAAATTGAGTATTTTTATTTACGAATTTTGTGGTCTATAAGGAATCGAATTTTCAAACGTTTATATAAACTGACCACAAACCGGCTTTAATTTAGTGATTAAATTTGACTAAACACTTTTTATAATGTCTGACTGTTTACTTTTTGTCATTTTTCGGGAAAATGTAAAATTACAAAAAACGGGAAGGAATTCTAATTACATGATATTTTTTTATGAAAGAACATATAAATAAAAAACATATGTAAAAAAAGTTCTGTCCACTAACCAGATTTTCTTGTGTTATACACTCTTTTTATAACACTCCAAAAACTACTTTCACCTGCTTTTTTGTGTGATATTTTACGGTGTAGGAAAATGAACAGCTTTAATTCATTCGGGACACAATTAAAAGACGCAGACGGGGAAATAAACGTTTTGACCCAAACTAGTGTTACTGTGCTTATTTTCAGAAAAGAGAAAAATGGATTGTCTCAATGTTTGCACTGTCTCACTGTCCGTACCTCTCCCCTACATAGTTTACAAAAAAAATAAAAAAAATTTGGAAGCCAAGTTCCGTTATACTTTTCGTAAACATTTGAGCCCTGAAAACTCGAAAATCTTATCTCAAAAAATATTTATGGATAGGTTTTGGAGATATGATTTTTCAAAGTTTTTTGTCGTTGTTTTTCTTAGCATACTTAGTTTTTTATTTCTATCTTTTATTACCTATTTAAATCTTTTCAATACATTTTTTTCCCGAGATATTTTAAAATTAACTAAGTAGGTTTGGCTTTATATATCATGAAGGAAATAATAACGTTATAAAATGTCAATGGTATTTATAAAATGCCAAACATATGCCGAAATATTGCATTTTCTAACGATAATATCTCAAAAACGGGAGCTGATTAATTTTTTTTGACTTCGGATTCGAGTTCAGCACACCGAAAACTTTCATAAGAGTATATTTTTGTTTCAGCAACAAAAAAAAATTAATTTTTTGTAATCGGTCCATCCGTTAAGGCTGTAGCCTCTTATATAGACAGACGGACGGACCTCCGGCACCTATTTTTTTACATTCTCGATTATAGTAATGTCATATCTTATTGTTATTGCAACTTTTTTTTTTTACAAAAGCATAGCTTGATACGTACATATGTATATCGCAAGTAAAAATGTTCACTGTGGCGTATACGTGCTTTTTAAGACACTGTAATAAATTAAGTCTATAGCTGAATTTCTGCTCAAAAGTGTTATTCAGAAATTTTGCTTAATTTTACTGGATAATTTGCTAGAACTTTGCAAATCTATTCCTATTACTATGTACTCCTCAAACTATTGATAGCCTGGGCCCTGTTTCAGAGCTTACTGCATCAACTACATCAGCTTCATTTACTACATTGGCTTTTGAGGCCAATAGTTGAGTCCAATTAAACGTTTGCAAATACTTGTTATGGTTTTAATAGTGCAAATGTAAAATGTAAAATGGTCAACTTTGATTCAATGTTTTAAAAACTTACATTAAACATCTTTAAATTTAAGTTGAAAGAACTAAAACAAATTTTTAAATTATTACAAGATAGTCATTATTATACAGTTATTTTTAACAGAGCGATATCCTGATGTCAAAGTATCCACCCAGTGACCAAAGTGTTGCCGAGTTGATCCCCAGTGAGTGCCAGTTTTTCTTTTTTTTAAATATTCTTATGAAACAACTTTTATTTTGATTGTCTTTTGATTCAATCCAGTTTTAAATTATGATCGTTACTCTGATTTTTAAATTACCGTCTTCAATGCAAACAATTTCCTAGAAAGAGTTAAATCAAAGTGTTTAATTGGTTTAAAGTGTTTTTTTTTTCTTCAGTGTATAGATGTGTAGAAAGTGTAGATATTTGTGTTTGGTTTTTGGGAGAAGCAAACACATATAGATTTAATTGCAAATGTTGCTCATGTGTAACCATAAACTGATCAGCAAACATTTTTATTCAAAATTGAATCATACATAAATCACTAAAGTGAAGAACCTGACCGGAAAAGAATTCTCTTATGATGCAATTTGAATTCTTTTACCTGGGTACTTGGACACCGATATGAATCGCTTTTGTGAATGATTTATGATTCCAAAATTCTTCATTTAATCTTCATTAAAATGAATGTATATAAGGATCTATATATTCATTTAAATGATTATTTTCTTAATCATTTCTGAATCATAAATATGATTGCATTATGATTCATTTTAATGATGGTGCTTATTCAGTATGTATTCCTTCATTGCATTAACTTCGTTATCGGTTTTACTAATTTTTTATTTTTTTATGTATTTTTTTTAAGGTAGATTTTAACACTTTTTTCAATTTTTATAACAATAAATCGTTATAATCAATGGTCGTCACAATCACGAAAGAACCCGTATCTATATTAAAACTGCATCCACTTTGTCGCAATCGCCTTAATTTTCGTACGCTTTCATCAACGTATTTTAAGAACTGATAATTCACCATCCAAACCAAACTTTTGTGGCGACAATGTTCCATTATCATCACCCCTTTGTAAAAGAAGTCAAAAGGACGAAATAATCTCTATATAAAGACTCAAACATTCACATTCATTCAGAAAAATAAATGAAAACTGAGTTTTGGGTAGGAATTTTTAGAACATTCACAATTCATTCACTTATTTGGAATCATTTTTGGTGATGAAAGTCTGAACCTTCAGAAAATGTTTGCTGGGTGTGGATTGTGAATGGCTCACACACACGCACTCTTTTTCAAAAGACTAAAACACAAATAGTTACATTTTCATCACTGTTCATTTATATTTCTTATACATATCGCTTAAGTGTGTATAGTAATCAATCACAAACTTTATTGATATTTAATATTATCTTTGGAATTGGGTTAAAAATTTAATTAAAGGAAACCAATGCTTCCCAATTGAATTCCTATACCTATCAATACAAACCACTTAACCTCCTGTTTGGGCAGAACACAAGAATCTGACAAGCATTCGTACATATCAGCAATCCAAAAAGTAAATAAAATACGAGTAGGTACGGTACATAACAGAAACAACACGTATACTACTGGTATTATATTTTATATTCATTTTTTTATTTATTTAATTTATTTTCAATTAATTAAGGATTTATCAACGAATGTGCCCTAAGGTGTAAAAATTCAAGTGGCAGCCTGACCCACTTTTAAATGTTTTCAATTCCGCGATGTTGTGCACTTTTATAATCGAATTGGAATTTTTCCACCATTGCAGAGCTGAGAGTGGTCCTCGAGTTGCTATTCCAGAAAACCGATTTTTTTTTTGTTCGGTTACCTATGATCATGTAAAAACCAATGGACCCCCCTTTGGTGCAGAGTTTCAGGAGGAAAATGCGGAGGTGGTTCTTTTGAAAGCAACTACATAAGTCCTTTTATTGTATTAAACTTTGTGTTTGAGCAAAAAAGAAGTAGGTAAGTACATAAAGTACTGAAAGCTCAATTAATGAATTTCATTTCCTTTGTGCGCACAACGGATCGAACGGCCGGTCGGCCGCGGCGGCGGAGAGCAACGACACTTGGCCAGTATTAAAATAAATTTTAATGAATGATGTTTGCTTTTACTCAGTTTTAAAAGTTTAATTCAGTGCAGAATATTTTAACGGGTGGTTGTGTATTTTTACCGGTTCAAGTGAATTTATAATTGAACTGGGATGATTGATTGAAATTCAATTTATTTAAATCAGTTATATGCTGGTAATATTTGGGAGTGTGGTTATTAGTTTTAATTTTTCATTGCGTTGTAAACCCATACCACCTTAAAGGTAATTCAGACATCCTTTTGGTCAGGAATAGTAGGATTTTTATAATTGATAAAAAGTGAATGAAGTCACTTTGGGAAAAGATTTTTCCAAACCTAAGTTAAGAAAAGCAAAATGTTCTGAACGTCAAAATTGTATGAACATTAAATGACGTTTTTGATTTTCATTTATTACGTATTTATATATTTTTTATATAGTATAGAGATCCAGTGGCGTCCAACATTAATATGCAATTGTAAAGTTTAACATTTCTTCTATAAATTAAGACTATAACAAAGTTTCTAGCTTTATAGTATCAACCGAAAAACTAGCCTTAAAGTGGGTTAAGGTGAGCCAAAGAAAGTGTTTTCTTTAGTCATCGAAAAATGACGCATTTGACGATAAAGCCATTCTCTATAATAGTTTTTTTTTTTTTGTAATATACCAAGAATCACTCCTTAAATTTACCTTATCTTATAACGGGAAACTTGATCCTTGATCATTAAACTACTTTTCGACGCTTCTGCTTCAATGCTCACAAAAGCGCCACTGACATCACGCAGAACTCTTCCGATTTTGTTAATATCGTCGACATTGCAAGCGGACATCTGAAGGTTGTTGACGTACGAGTTCTGTATTATTCTTTTCAAGAATGATGTTAAAGTAGTCACTTGACAGTGCTTCGCCTTGTCTAAAACATTTTTTGACATCAAAGTAATCGGTGATTTCTTTGGCGACTCTGACGAAACAGCTTTTATTGCCCATCGTCATCGTACACAGGCGGACGAGCTTCACGCGGATTCCAAATCTAGAAATTTCTCTATATACCTCTCTTGTCATACACGCCCTTGAAAACGATGAACTGGTAGTAGGTATCGATTTTATGTTTTCAAGATCTGCCATAAAATATGAATGGTTGATCGTGAACTTTTCTAGTCTAACGCCACACATATTTTGGACATAGGATTAGAAGCTCGCGTTACACGGCAGATAACATCTTATAAGCGATATTAAGGGACCTGTAATTGAGGGAGCCCAGAGGGCCTCCTTTCTTAAGGATCGGGAAGACAATGCTGAGGTAGCATGATTTCTTCCGACCACACTGAAAATAATAAATTTCGTAAAATTACGAAAATCTTTTCATACACTACATTTTCGTTGGCCCAACGAAACTTTCGTTGGCTCAACGAAAATATGTAATTTTTCGTAATATGAAAACCTTCATCAATAATGAAAACGTTTCATACACTTTTTCTCCCTTTTTAGTGCCAAAAAATCCAATTCAATGAAAAGATTCATCAATTAACGAAAAATTTCATACTCATTTTAAAGAATGAAAATAAGAATTTTTTCCTTACTTTATCAAAGTTTTAATTAAGTAACGAAAAAATTCATTAACTTATGAAATTCAACATTAACTAACGAAAATATTCATAAACTTATGAAAATCTTCATATACTAATGAAATATTACATTGGCTTATGAAAAAATACATCAGTTAACGAAAAAAAATCGTTGCCTTACAAAACAAAAAAACGTAGACTTGTGTGCATTTCTGTTTTAATATTGAAAATTTAATCTTGTTGGATATAGTTCACATTAGGTTTTTGTTTAAAAATCCATTTAAGTAGAGCTGAATATAAACAATATTTGCGTATTGACGTCTCATTGGTGTCTCACGATAAGTCAGTCAACTGATGAGTCCAAGTGAGTTCCACCGGGATAAACGCCAATTTTTTGTTTGGACTATTAAATCAATGATTTAACAGGTCCAATTAAATATTTATAAAAAGAAAAATTAATGAAAAAATTCGTAGGTTAACGAAAAAATTCGTTACTCTACGAAAAGAATGTAAGAATAACCTACTAAAAAAATAATTAATACAACGAAAAGTTTCGTTAGCTAACGAATATTTTTTCGTAATTTAATTAAAATATTCATAAAATTTACGAAATACTTCGTTAGCTTACGAAAGTTTTAATTAAATTTTACGTTAATTGATGAAAAAATTTCGTAAAGTGATGTAAAAATTCATTAATTCTCGATCAAAAATTTTTATGAAAAATTTCATTAAAATACGAAAGTTTTCGTTAATTGATGAAGTTCTTCATTAACGTATGAAAGCCATTTCGTTGAGCCAATTAAATTTTTCATCGGCTGAAAATTAATTAAATTTTCGTTGGCTCAACGAATTTTTTCGTTGTATTTACGTAAGGATTTGGTTCAGTGCATATGAGATGAGTTGGTAGATACTCCCATTTAGGTCAACTTATGCTGCTAAAAACAGCTCGGCAACAAGGCCGTCAGCTCCAGCAACTTTAATGGACTTAAGTTTGATTTCTGTCTTAAATCTTACTAAATTGATTTACTCTATCGCGCTGCCCATTTTGGACATTTTGTCTCATTAATATGAACTAATTTGAGCTAACTACTGCACTGAAAATAATAAATTTCGTAAAATTACGAAAATCGTTTCATACACTACATTTTCGTTGGCCCAACGAAACTTTCGTTGGCTCAACGAAAATATGTAATTTTTCGTAATATGAAAACCTTCATCAATTAATGAAAACGTTTCATACACTTTTTCTCCCTTTTAAGTGCCAAAAAATTCAATTCAATGAAAAGATTCATCAATTAACGAAAAATTTCATACTCATTTTAAAGAATAAAAATAAGAATTTTTTCCTTACTTTATCAAAATTTTAATTAAGTAACGAAAAAATTCATTAACTTATGAAATTCAACATTAACTAACTAAAATCTTCAGAAGCTTATGAAAATTCTTCATATACTAATGAAATATTACATTGGCTTATGAAAAAATACATCAGTTAACAAAACAAAATAGTTGCCTTACAAAAAAAAACGTAGACTTGGGTGCATTTCTGTTTTAATGATTAAAAATTTGATCTTGCTTTATATAGTTCACATTAGGTTTTTGTTCTATGTCTATGTAAGTTGAGCTGAATATAAAAAATATTTGCGTATTGACAAGGTGTCTCACGATAAGTCGGAGCTCCACCGGGTCGAAACGCCAATTTTTTGTGTGGACTTTATTAAATTAATAATTTAACAAGTCCAATAAATAATACTATAATCTACTAAAAAAAATAAATTAATACAACGAAAAGTTTCGTTAGCTAACGAATATTTTTTCGTAATTTAATTAAAATATTCCAAAAATTTACGAAAAAATTCGTTAGCTAACGAAAGTTCTTTCATAAATTAATCAAAAAATACATTGACTAACGAAAAATATCACCAATTAAATTTTTCATCGGCTGAAAATTAATTAAATTTTCGTTGGCTCAACGAATTTTATCGTTGTATTTACGTAAGGATTTGGTTAGGACCATCAGTAATCTTTGGAATATCCATTCAAAGTTTCTATAAATCGTTCATTGAACACATCAAACTGTTTAACTATAATCTGTTTTGATGATTACTAACAATTTAGGCCTTAAAAAATATTGGTATTATTACATCTACATAATGTTAAAGCTTCTTTAATCAAAAAGCTTCGTTGAGAATGACTGGAGCGAATGAACATCGATTTTAAAAATTTCTGTTTTTTTTTTTTCATTTAAAGTAAGTTCGAAATTTATCCTAAATCAAAAACATCAAAGTTGAAAGTTGCTTACTTAAAAAAAAACGATGTTATGAAACAAAGCCCATAGTCTAAAAGATCTTAAACATCAACCGTAGATAAATATACCTACAACTTGTAAACTTAAATTCCAAAACGCAATACTGAACCTCCATCACTTGTTCAGAGCTTATTTCACATGAGTTCGTAAACATTCAACTCGCCACAGGATTATCTCTGACACCTAAACACGGATAATGATGTTTCTCTGATTTAGTACCAAATCCAAAACACACACAGACGTACGTTAGACCCGTTCAGTAGTCGTTCAGTTCTTCTATATTTATATGAGCTTGTCCTACACAAACAATATGTCCGACTGCTTGACAGAGACAAATGTATTTGCCATTAAAATTCGATTTGGCTGGAATCAACAAAAAAAGAACTAACAAAAAAAGGAAACCGGAACCCAATCCAGAGGACGATGATGATAGTAGATGGTGGCGGACGGTTGCGGTGGTGGGCGGAAAAAAAGGACTAAAATCAAACAGAACAAATCCAATTGAAAGGTTGATAAAAAAAATAAAAATTCTGTGTAGTGGGTAAGCGCAGTTGGTAAGCCCAGCGATGTGACGGGTTTCTTTTGTGGAGAAAGTGTGAGTCTTGATTTATAGATTTGGTGCGTGCATTTTGCCACCCATTGTTCTCCAAGAAAAAATTGCGAGTAAAAAAAACAGTGATACTACTAGAAGTGGTTATTTTACTCTCATTTGAAAAAAGAGATTGATCCGCATGGGCCGGTGACTGTTACAAAAAAAAATATCGAACTAAAATCACATTGAGTTTAAAATAAATTGTATATACGCCTGGCCAACACAATGCAAGATAAAAACGTTAGAAAAGCAATCAACCATTGAAAAGGTTTATTCATCACGTTTGACATTTAAATGTTAGTTTAGACTAATAACAATGGCAGTAAAGGTGTTTGAAAATCAAACACCGAAAAAAATTTAATTCGACACATTCATTTAAGACCAAGTAAAATGATTTGAAAAACAATTTCTACGCTAATTTGGGATTTTTTTAGCAAAATGACTTTTTAAAAGTTTAAAATCTTTGTGTTAAAATTTGTAGAGTTGAACCGTTAAAAAAATCTAGTCCCGTTTCAAGTCCTCGAATTCAAATTTCTAGGCATTGAAAGTTCCAAAACAGATTTGGAGGATCTTTCTGATGTTAACATGGAAACGAAATCTTTGTTGAAACCCACTTCATTGAACTACCCATATCGATTTTGAAGCATGGATCAATTTTAAATGCAACACCATGATTTTTCTACCCACTCCTGTAAAAAGTTAATCTTTTGAGTTTGGTCCAGGGATCTCACATCACGGGAAGTATTGACTTTCACATGGAGAATAACTTCACTTCATGTGGTGCTGGTGAAGTTATTTGCTATATAAAGTTGGAAATGTAAAGGAAGTTTCGTTAATTTAGTTCCCTACAATCTTTTAAACCAACTACCTTAGAAAATATCTAGTTATAGAGTAGGTAAACATCCCAATGTAACCAAGTTTCCCAAAAGTTTATTTTTACTTGAAACTACATCGATTTTTTGTCATCAATTTCTTGTTATCAATTTTATATTTAAATCAAGAAAGCAGAAAATGGTACCGTAAAACCGGGTGACTTTGGCACGTTTTCAAACTTAAATGTGAATAACTTCTGCAATAATTTTTTTTTTAAATGAAGATTTCAGCCAATTTACCTACTTCGCTCATTCTATAGGTATGATTAATCTTGAAGAAATCTGTCCGACAGTTCTATAGTTAAATGCCAAAATATGGGTGGCCAAAGTCACCCTCCATTCCGGGTGACTTTGGCCGGTAGGACGTTTGCTATATTTCCAGTTCAACTACAAGTAGCACGTCAGTCTAACCCAGCCCAAATGAAAGAGCAGACTTTTTTAAACATGTGGGTACTGTTTTTATTTTCGTACACAGAATTGACGGTTTTTATTTGATTAAAAAAAAAAACCTTAAATTTAGCATAAATTTTGATATCCTTCAAAGGATATGGAAAAAAATAGTCGCTCTCTGCAATCAACCGTTGGAACAGGGGTATATGAAGCTGTACCCAGCACCTCTTCGCAGGAATGACACTGTAACCTCATCGTTATCAACATTTAAGATGCAGCCGACGTAAAATGTTATTTTTTTCTTTACTGTCTTGGCTTCCGGCTGTGACTTATTTTTGAGGGGCCGGGCTGATCCGTGGACATTTCTTCAGTGGAATCATCGGATGCATCTACATTGGGAGAATGTGTTAAAACGCTCGACGATAATGTGAAGTCCGCCATAGTGACACTAGCACCTGGTTCAGTGTTAACTTTTTTCTTTCTTGGCTTCCTGGTTTAGGTATCCGGGGTCCGAAGGCTCTTCATATAGTCCAATACTGAATCGCTAAGGTTCATCCTGTTGCTTGAAAGGTATTAATATGTAGATGGTTTGTATAAAAAAAAATAATACCTTCTCTTGCATCTTTACATAGCTGTCAGTTTGTACGAGTAAAAAAAACACTCTCACTTTTTAAAAAATTTAACTAAGCTTAATTTGTAAAGCTTTCCAAATAATTAAAAAAAGCCTGATTTTGAGTGAAACAAATAATAAATTATTCGTCTTGTGACATTAAATCCACATTTGGACTGCACAAATAAAATGTATAATCTATCTCTGATCTTTATTGAGGACACGTGTTTGATTATTGCGAGTAAAAGCATTGGCTCAGTTAGGATTGGTTGTTCCAAATCGTGCAGACCAAAATGTGCTCTATCAGAAATACTACGCGAAAGGCAATACAATTACGTTGAATAAATTAAAAATATTTGTGCAAACCAATTTGCCGATGTGTATGACACCATTATGCAAGGTATCATCAGATTTATGGTTTGTATCTATTTTATATATATTTCTCCTGTGCGTTTGTTTGTGACCCTACTCCTTCTAAACGACTAGACAGATTTTTCTGAAATTTTGTGTGAAATGTATGTGAGAAGGCCTATCCGAGACAGGTTTTGTCTTATAATTGGAACCGCTAGGTGGCGCTGCTGTCAAGTTATAGGCAAATTCCATATTTGGGGTCGAATAACTGGACAGATTTTTGTGAAATTTTGTGTATGTGATAAGGTCTATCCGTTACAAGTTTTGTTTTGTAATTTGATCCGGTAGGTGGCGCTGTTTTAAAGTTATAGGCAAATTCCATAGGTGGGGTCGAATGACTGGACAGATCTTTGTGAAATTTTGTGTTCAGACAAGGTTCATTCGAGACAAGTTTTGTTTCATGATTGGACCCAGTAATCGGCACTGTTGTCAAGTTTTAGGAAAATTGCATATTTTGAACGAACGACTGAACAGATTTTTGTGAAATTTTTTGTGTCGGATGAAATTTATTCGAAACATGTTTTGTTTTATAAATTGTACCCGGTAGGTGGCGCTGTTGCCGAAGTATGTATTGACAAATTTCATATTTGGATTCCGAGAGACTTGACAGATTTTTGTGAAAGTTCGTTTGTGTGATAAGGTCCATCCATGTTTTGTAAATTATAATTGAATGCTGTAGGTGGCGCTGTTGTCAAACTATAGGCAAATATTTCATATTTGGAGTTCGAAAGACTTGACGCTGTTGTTAAAGTTAAATTCCATATTTGGAGTCCAAACGGCTGTATAGACTTTTATGAATTTTGTTGCGTTTGATAAGGTTCATTCGAGACGGGTTTTGTTTTATAGTTGGACCTGGTACGTGGCGCTGCTGTCAAGTTATGAGCAAATTCAATATTTGGGGTTCAAAGAGCACATATTCAAGGCTAATAAAAACAAACTCTTTAAAATGTTATTTCTTCAAATAAAATTGTTTACCACTAAGCTATCTCACAGTTGAAAATTGGTATTATAAACTGAAACTTAAAATTTGTTTAAGTTGTTTCAACTCAAAATCATTAATACGATTTCCGCATTAATTTAAAATGATTTAATATTTTTAAGAAAATATTTTAATATTTAGACGTATGCATAGAATTAAGACGGAATCTTTTAACTTTAAGTCGGTTTTTTTACAATCTACAAAAAAAGATCGCTACTTTTTGAATTTTCTAAATAGCCAAAAAATAGCAAATTTTAGTAGCGATTGCAAGTGATTGAAAAGAGTTCGAGACACATAAGATTTTGTTTTTAAAATTATTTTTTTACTATTTGACTCAAAAAACCAGTGCCAATAACAGAAAAAAACAACATACCTACATATCGCCTGGGAAAGCAACATTATTGTAACTCCATAGGATCTGTTAAGGACATTGCTTTCCGCTGAAGATGTATGTTGTTAAACCTTAATAATATTAATATTAATGAAACTTCGTACATATTCCAATTAAAATTATAATGGCTGTCAAACAAATGGTTTGCTTTTTTTAATACTTTATACAATTTTATGTTTGTGCTCCACATATCAAGTTGTGGCCCGATTTTTTTTGTATTGGAAAAGGTGAACACATTACAAAGCCAAAAATTGGAAATAAATACTAGAAAAATGCGGATCGAAGTCCGCCGGGTCAGCTAGTATAGTATAAATCTACTTCTTTTTTCAGAAAACCAAATATTTGACTAAAATTGTTATAAAATAATGTATAGAAAAATATTTATACCAAAAATATGGAGTTTAAAGGAATTCGAATTTTTGGTTTAAGTTGCTTTTAATAGTTAAATTATTTAACTTTAATAAATTTAATTAATTTTTTTAACATAGATTTTTATTTAAAAAAAAAGAATATTTTGAAATCTACTTCGATTTTTCTCAATCTACTTCCATTTTTTCTTCAAACCTACTTCGACTTTTTTTTGCAAGTGGTTACAATGGTCTTAATGCCTAATTATAATGGCCCATTTGAAATAAATAATCAACAATGTTCGGAAGTAAATAATATAAATATTTAATTATCAAATTAAAATTTAAAATTGTACCATAATTTCTAGATAAATAAAAAAAAAGTCATGTGATATTATCTCTTCCCATACATGGAACAGTTTTTTTTTGGCATTGCTATGCTATCCGTATCAGAAGCTGGAGTTAATATGTTTGAGGAAAAAAACACGCACACAGAGAAAAAAAGACCACATAAAATAGAACAAAAACAATAAGATTTCTCTATGGTTTTCATCCAAGAAGGAAACCTTAGTAAAACAATTGGGTTTTCCTTATTGTTTTAAAATCTGCAAAAAAATAAAAAAAACGATGACCAGGCTGGGAATCGAACTGGAGACTTCAAATCATTAGTCGCCCACCTTACCACCTGAACCAACCTGCCATGAAAATATTGAACGCGATTTTCGTTCTACTGCTAAGTTGCAAAAAAAATTAACTTTTCAGTCAAATTTTAATAAGATTTTCTCTATAAAAATAATAAGAAATCTCCTTAAAAAAACCTTATTAATCGTTGATTTTAATAAGATTTCCTTATGAAATGTATGGACGGTAAAACAATATGACAATCTGTTAGTTTTTAGCGGGTCATATTTTTCTCTGTGCAGTTGGCGATAGAAATAGAACCTAAATCCAGCAGCGGATAAAATTTTACTAAGTGAAGTATTAGTGACTAAGGGCCAATTTATTCACACTTCATTAAACTTAAAGTCTCCATTAAAAACGGGAAGTTTTAAAATTTGTATGTGATTTGACAGATTTTTAATTTTTATAGGGGAATGGAGAGTGAATAAATTGGATCTAAGAGCCGATTTTTCAATATTCTAATAAACAGTCAGCTAACTGTTAGACGAATAAAGTTATTAGACTCATAAACAATGAGATAACAACATTGAATTTTTCAATAAAAAAAATCTATTCTACAGAATGGGCAGGTTCAGAAACGTTAGGGACTAAATATTTAGGTAAATTCTCGGCCTCTGATTGGTCAACTGTCAAACAAAATTTTAAATTTAGGTAATTTCATTGGAAAGCTGACTGGAAAGTTAGGCAAGAAATTTTTCCCTTAAAGGTTAGGAAAGTTTTTTTGTCAACATGACAGCTTATTGTTTTTAATAACAGAATTAGGGTAGTCGAATTAAATTTATTTGTGTGAAAAACGAGTAAAAAATGCATTATCGGTTATACCTAATTAATGTTATTTATTTATTAAAATGAAGTGAAATTTGGTGTCTGCCCCATGCGATCTATAAATTGTTAAGTAGATTTCGAAATTTGACAATAACATCACATCCAAACTAATTTAGGGAATTTACTCAAATTTCCGTTCAGAAAATGACGTTGCCTAAATATCTAGTCCCTTATATTTCCTGAACGTGCATAATAACAAATAAAAAATTGTCAAATTCAAAAATATTCAAAATTAAACGTCATTTTTATTTATAATTGTTTTTGTTTTCTTGTGTTCCTCAGTATTTTTTATCGATATTTTCTTCAAAACAACTTTGACAATTGACACAATATTTTTGTTGGGATTATTCCTTAGAATAATTTTTATTCGTCTCTCAAAGAAGCAGATAGTTTTATTTCTATATTAAATGTTTTATTTAAGGAATAAGTTATAATCGACTGTTGAAAAATTAATTTTTTCACTGTTTGGTTAATAAGTTCTAACTGACTGTTTAACTAACTATTGAAAAATTGGCCCTAAGTGAAGTTTGCACCCTCAAATGATAATTCTTTTTCAAAACTGCCTGTTTCGATTGCGCAAGGTTAGCCCAAGTTTTTTTTCGCTAGCCCACCCTAAGTTCTAAAATTATAACGGAACTATTTTTTTTTTGTTCACCTCAAAAATCACAAAAAATAATTTTTTATTCAGTGTTGATGGCTTTGCACTGTGGTGCGTGTGCTCAACGTTAGCCTAGAATATCCCACCTTTTTTTTCTATATTCCATGTTTTATTTTTTTTTTTTTTTCAAAATATACTTAAACATTTTTTTTTCAATCAGAAACCGAAAAAATTATGATTTTTTGTTCCTGTAAAAAATCGTTAGTTTAAAACTGTGGTTTGTTTGCCCAAGGTTAGCCCAGCTTTTATTTTCTCTATCCTACCCCTCGTTTAAAAATTATGGAAGCATTATTTTTTATTTAATTTGGAAAAAGTAAATACATTGGTGAGGCCACTGCCCCTTTAATGATTTATTTGACTTAGAATTCTTACTTAATTGAATTTAGTCCATATAACATTTCTGTTAAAAGGCTCGAGTTTATTTGTTTTATTTCACCTTAAAAACCGCAAATATATAAAACAAATTTCAAGTGTAAGAATCATTAATTTCTTTGGTTTGCCATATGAGCACCTAGAAATCCACAGTAGGTACACAGAATAAGGTAATATCTTCCGAACGTTTTCAAAATTTATTTGTCAAAAACGAAGACCTACCTATCTGTCAGTGGACTTTAATTAGGTAATATATTTTAATCACAGTAAACAGGAAATTTGTTTTTGTTTTAATTTATAAAATGCCATTTGAAAAAATTAAAAATAACTTTATTGGAAAATGGTCAAATATTGTTAAAAAAAAATTAGTTGTGTGCATACTTTATCTAGTTTCTGTGCGTTTTTCATCGTTAATCTAAAAGTGAAAAAAATAAAAATAAATTAAATGACAGATAGGTCTCCGGTTTTTGACAATCAAATTTTGATAACGTTTGGAAGATACACTGAGGAAAAAAACAACTTAAAGTCAACGAAAACCACATTGATTCAACTATTTTTCAGAATGATTTTACGTCGAAGACGAAAATTTTAAAATCAAAGTAGAACATCGTTAGTTTAAAGTGGTTTGCCGTTATAAAACATCAATTTATTAAAAAAAAAAAGAAGAATTTGGCAGCCACTGGGGATCGAACCTACAACTCTTGGGTCACTAGGCGAATGCTTTACCAACGAGCTATCTCACTGTTGATAATAAGAGTGATAAAATGCAACAAAAGCTGAAGTCCGACAAAAATTAAAAAAAAAAAATCATCTGTGCAATTTACACGTGGTAGGTATATGTAAGTGAAACCTTAAAAAAATAATTTTTCTTGCAAAAAAAAAAACAACTAGAAAAAATCTACTTTTTTTTATTCTATCACCTTTAAATCCATGTTTTTTATATGCCAACCTATATATCGACGGTTAAACTGCAAAACCTCGTAAGTCGTTTTTGACTCTTTGTTTAGAAATCGAAAAAAAAACCTCTTAAAACAATTAAAAAAATGATGGAAATAAAAAATTGTTTATTTAATAAATCAAATCAACTATTTTTTAGTTCTTTAATTTTTTTAAAAATTGTTTAAGAGGTTTTTTTTCGATTTCTAAACAAATAGCCAAAAACGACTTACGAGGTTTTGCAGTTTAACCGTCGATATGTACATTTTATATCATCTGAAAGCTTATTTCACCTTTTATATGACGTATAAATCATGTTTCTACGATTCCTACAAAAAAGTAAGAATTTTTAAAAGCCAACTATGTCGAAATTTCAAACTGAGATTACGGTACTTCCTACACTGACTAATGGCTGGTCATCGGCAACAGCATGCTTAATACGCTTAATACTTTTCTAGTAAATTTATAGCTTATGATTAACTTTACAGTAAAGCCTTTTTTTGTATAAATTCCTAATAGAAATTACTAGAAAGTTAGGTAGCTACATATTTTACCTTACTATAAGGCTGAAAATATTTATTTTTAAAGTAAATTGAACTTCTCTATTGAAGGTATATAATTTAATTACAGATTGGATCAAATAAAGTCAATTTCATTTTTATTGATAACATTTTTCTAAATAAAATTGTATGCATCTATGTACCTACATATCTTACAAAAATTAATTAAAATAAAAAAAGGTTTGTAATTATTGAAAAACATAACTGGGTAACATGTACTTAATCCTCAAAGTCATTTAGGAGTAAGTACGTATGACCCTGTTATGTTTTTCAATAATTACAAAAATCACCTTTTTTTTATTTTAATTAATTTTTGTAAGATAAATGCATACAATTTTATTTAGGCAAATATCATGAATAAAAATGAAATTGACTTTATTTGATCCAATTGTTTCCGAATTCTTTATGAATTAATGTAATTATCCCGCACTCGTCACCTAAAAGCTTTGACAAAAAATAAAAATCAAACACAAATGGAGAACAAGTGGCGCACTTTTCAATGACAGCTTTAAGGGGGGAAATCCCTCTGGAATTTTTTATTTTTGCATTATTTTATTTTGCGTAGTAAATTTATTTATCAACCGAAGAAACTATTTTCAGTGGTCTTAGCCTTAAATGAAGCCTCAAAAGTGCCTAGATAGTCCCGAAACCAATGCGCTCCGAACCTACCATAGTACTAAAACGAAAACTTTAAACGCATTTTTTTCGAAACTAGTTTTTTTCCGCGCCGTGCAATGTAACTCAAAAACTAATGAAGCTTGAAATTTGAAGCAAATTACTCCTTAACTTATTGGCCACAATGAACATGAACCTAAAAGATGAATAAAATTCGTACAGTAAATATTTTTTTTAACTACTTCTTTGTAAAAAAAACATGTTTTTTTTCGTTTTATTGATTTCTAATTTTTATTTTTCATTTAAAAAAAATAAATTTAGGTTCATGCAATGCGTACTAATATCATCTAACGGAAAAAAATTTCCTTTTTGATTTAAGATGATTTCCTGGACCTGTCCATTGCACGGCGTAAACTAGAGGCGTCAACTTTGAAAGGCTCCAGAGCCACCATTTTGTTATTTTTTCATTTCAAACAAAATTTTTTCAATACTTCCTAATAATGTCAGTAATATCTTGTCTTTTTCCAAACTTCAATAAGTGCTTTCAGTTTTTCATAAAAAAATATTGATAAAGGTGTCGTCCAGAGGGATTTCCCCCCTTAAGGCTTGGCCACACCGAAGGGTACATGCGGTAGCGGTACGGGTAATTGTATGAAAAAAATTCCAAACTGGAACAACAACGTTTAGGTGTGGAATATTTTTCATAAAATTACTCGTACCGCTACCGCATGTACCCTTCGGTGTGGCCAAGCCTTTAACCCTTTCGGACCCAGCGTTACTCTCATGTAACATTTTTTTTTAAATTCGTAAAAAATATTAAATTAAACAATTTTTTTGTTTACAATGGCTTAATTTAAAGATAATAATGCCTAGTTACTGGATTATTACAAAAAGTTATTCAAATATCATACCTTGAATTTGTTTTTTTTTATCGAGAAAGGGACTGAAATTCACATTTTTTTTTTGCAAAAAAATTTTTTTTTTATTTATGGTCATAATTTTGAAAAAAAGATATAAAAAATGTTAATGCAGAAAGTGTTTTGTTTTTTTGCTTAGAAGAAGTAGCATACATTATAGTTTCATAAACAGTTATTTTCTCAGCTTTCCGACTTTTTTTGGTTGTCATAGGCAGTGCATGTTACTCACATGTAATATGAGAAAAACACATTAGTTTTGCTATTTATTATTTTGGAAAATAACTTTTTGCTATTCATATTTCTTAGTTGTGATGTTTTTCAGCCGATAATACCGAAAAAACATTTTTTATTATTGATTTTCATAGCTTGGGTTCGAAAGGGTTACGAGTTTTTTTCTATGTATCGAGGGCACTGATCTCTTTTGGGGGAAAATTCCTAGAATTCAGTATTATTATTAATTTAGGGCCAATTTTTCAATAGTCAGATAAACGTCAGTTAGGGCTTATTCCTAGGAATAAAAGTTTTTTTTATATAGACATTTATTCTTCTGATAGTCTAACTGACGATTGAAAAATCAAGGCTTAGTGTAAGGTCAAACTTATTCATAGAATAGTTAAATTTGTAAAATATGTTTTACTAGAATCTTAAAGTAAAAAGATTCATACACTTTTTTGGTTGAAGGTATATTTTACTCTACGTAAAGAAAATATTGCTAGTCGTAAGGTTTATACTAATTTAATTTGTTCACCATAATTTTCTTGTAAAAATTACTTTACGGATCCAAGAAATGTTTAATACATAAGGTAAAGGAATATAAAATACTAGATACATTTTTCTCCGTGTAGCCGAGCCTTATTTCAAAAATTATGACAAAAAAAACTTTTTTCAAATTACCTACCTCTTAAAAATCAAAATTTGTTTTTTTTTTCAGTGTAAAAATTGTTCTTTTACACTTTTTCTCAATTAACCATGGTGATTCCAACAAATAACATAATTTCTTTCGATAGACCACCCTATATGACAAAAAAAAAACAGACAATGGATTTGCTTTTTCAAAGTTATAAATTAAAAAGGTCGCTGTGGTGTATGCGTACTATTTTTTTTTTTTTTTAGGTGAATACAAAATCATAATTCTTTACCTTATTTTTAAACTAGAGTAAAGTCGGCTATTGTGGTATACATGAATATATATATATTCTGAAAAAAGTCTTATATAAAAATGTGCGATGACCTCGAAAATGCCACATTTGGAAAGTGGAGGGTAATGTGGTACACATACGTCTGCTAATGTGGTTTACTCTTTTCCAAATACAATATTATATATTTTATAAGTGTCTTCATTTTTGAAATAACCAATAAAGATGTTTTCATTTGTTTTTATTAAGAATGAAAGAAAAACAACAGAAGATTAAAAATTACTTGCGTTTTGTTAAATTTAAGAAAAATCATTATTGGCATATTCTAAATGAGTTTTCTATAGTAGAGTATTGAAAGTATACCACATAAGCGGAAACAGTTATATTGTACACAAAATTTAAAAAAATATACACTGAGGGAAAAGCCATCATAAAACCACGTAAAATCAATGAAAACCACATTCATTCAACTATTATTCGGAATGATTTTGCGTTGAAGATGAACATTTTAAAATCAACGTAGAAAAAAGGTTAATTTTTGATGGTTTCGTATCTTAAAGTCACATAAATCAAAGTAGTTCATCTTTGAAACAACGATGTTTCAACTTCAATTTATGTTTTCCCTCAGTGTATTCTCAAGTAGCACACTGGTGTATAAATTGGTGTAAATTCATTAATTTTGGTGTAAAATTGAGAAATTTGAATAAAATGGTGTATTTATCAAAAAAGATGGTATAAAAATTGTACCATCATCTTTTCTGTGCAAAATTTCAACATTTCTTTTAAGATTCCGTGCAAAAAATACGCCGATATTCAATTGTTTTTATAATACACCATTATTGGTGCATAAAATTATTCGATTCTCAAATGAACCGAAACGGTATATTTTGTACACTCTCTTTGGTGTAGGAAGTACACCTTGTGGACATAAAATTCAACAGACTGCATAAGTGGGAGAAGTCATATTTTTCCATGGCCGCCATTTAAATAATGAAGACAGCGATTAATTATTTTACTATAATAGTACTATATCGGCCTAATTATCCCGCATTCTTACTTTTTGTCGATTCGTTTATATTATAATAAGAGAACGCTTCTAAAAAAATGTAAAAACAACAAAAAAATTATTATCTTTGAAAAACTGATTTTTAAAATCGAAAAAAAAAATTATTAATTCATTGAAATTTTTGAGGCGCTCTATTTTTAGACGGGGTAGTATCTAAAATCAGTAGATGGAATTTGTTTCGTTCTTAAATTAGGCACTCAAATTCATATTTAATCATTAGTTAATTGTATTGTGATAGAGATCAATTTATTTTCATTTATTTCATAAGAAATAGTGTACATTTTAATTCATCAAACTATTTAAGGTTAAAAAATAAACTTTGGTTCAAATTATAAAGCAGAATAATTTTAATGGTGTATTTTATCCATAGATTTATTGTGTATTTTTCAATTTCAAAGGAATAATTTTTCACCAAAAACCAGTTCATTTTTTATACCACTAGCTCTATTTATATACCAAAATCGGTTTAATTTTTTAACCAGCGGAGTTTATTATATACGAGAAAATGGTATATTTTTTATATTCAAAATGCATATCACGAAAGTGCAAAAAATACTCCAAATATTTTGGTGTATTTTAGATTTTTGTGCTACTTGAGTTAATAGTTAGATATGAACCAAACTCATATCGAAATCACGTAAATCAATAGCAAACTGGTCTATTTAAAAAATACATTTTTGTAAATATTGTTTTTTAAACTCTTGCATTTGCATTTTGCATTTTGTAAAGTCTGAAAACTAACCTGTTATTTTTTCGCCATTATTATTAATGGCTTAGAAACTCTTCCCCAATGAGTTCCACCTGTTTAATATTTAAAGCAGTAGAACCCTATTTTTTTAAATTTGGAGTTTGAAAACTATTTTTTATAAAGAAAGAAAAGAAAAGTTAAAGAAAAGTTGACTGGCTTTACAAAAAGGCTCAGCACATCATTTTAAGTATAACCGTTGATTTTTAACAATTATTTTTCCAAGCTAAGTCCAGCTAAACGAAGGGAAATAGATCCCCCATCACAAATGATTTTTGTCTTGTCTCAACCCTACACACTCTAGCTTTTTGACACATTGCTGGTGAATCACCCTGTAAAAAACTACATATATTTATTGTTTATTAAATTTTCATATAAACACATTTATATGCGATCCTTCATGCGAGCCCTTTTAAATAAAAACAAAAAAAAATTTACTCAATTCATTTCATTATTATTAATCGCATCATGCCACTCAATATTTCTTCAAATTTCCCCACAGTGCAATCCTAGAGTTTCAAAATACATACCGGTTCGGTTCTGCACTTTTGATTAACAGAATGAACAATTTCCCATTTCCTATTGTTAGTTTTTTTTTTTATTTTGAAAACCTACAATACAACCAGCACAACAATCAAAATTCCAAGAATATTCCTTTGTATTCCTGAAAATAGCTGAAGCACTTCACAACACGAAGAAAATGATGCAAAAGCCAGAACCTACTTTTTGCCCTAGAGCCTTAATGCACAAGGAAAGTAATTTTTTTCTTGAGCTTTGTTTACTTCTGTGTATGGGGAGTTAATAATTCCATTTCTTCTCAAGAGCTAACATCTAGAACCCTTACATATTTCCTTCTACAAATAACTCAATCCTTTATCATAGCAATATCATATTTTTGTATTCTGAGCCATAAAATAAAAACCACCAGCCACAGGAATCTCTCTCTAAGGAGTCATTCTTCTTCCACCAAACCTCTTCGTTCAATCAAACCCCTTTACAATAAACAAAGTTAATAAACTTCTATAAATGTGTTTTCTTTTGAACATTTTTTTTTAATAAATCAAAATTATTGCACGTTGTCTGGTCTGGCCAACAATTAAGGAGAATAGTATAGAGTATGGTATTCATGGTATGGTTAGCCCAAAGAATTTTTCAGAACAAAAGGTCAAAACGAGCTCATAAAACTGACTACTCTACTCATTTATTTAAAAGAGAAAATGAAACATTATAATCACGCAAAAAGGAAGAAATCCTGCAAGAATAAAAGAGACACACAAAAAATGATGTTTCTCAAAGGTGATGGCTTCACCTGAGTTTTGTTTTGGTTTTATTTTTATTTGGTATTTTATCCTCGTAATACGAATCTAAACAGGGCATTTCTATAGTTGACCAGATTCCAAAAAGAAAAAAAACAAGCTTAATCGGATCAGAATTTCTTTTTTTTTGGCGGGAGGTCTTACTGCATCCCCCATGTTTTGTTCTAAGTTTGGATTCTGTCAAAAGAAATAAGATGCTGGAAGGATTCGTTTTTCATCCGTTTCTAGCAAGGTCGAGGAGAGACGAAAGGACACAGTAGTTTTTAGGTTCTCTTGTTTTATATAATTGGTTCTATGTACGGTGACCTTTATGTTGTATATATGTATGTAGGTACATTGCTCATAGTTTGAATAGAGAAAACGTTTTCTTTTAGGGGAATCCTTTGAAGCTAACAAGGATATCCCATTCGAATGACAGGAATACTATAAGAGCGCAATAGTAAATTCGTCTTCGTCCTCTCATCTACTCGTAATGCTGTGTGTCACGTGATCCTTGTATATATTCAAAAATTTGTACAAATGGAGTAGAAAGGGCGAAGAAGAATAATGTTATTCGTTTCTTTTGATATTTCATGTTAGAACATTCTAAGAATTTTTCTTTTGTTTACTGGTAGGTTAAATGACAGAACTCATTCCCAAAATGAGCTAATATTGTAGAAAATGTGTAGATATATGTATATGTATGTGTATGCATGTATGGTTTGCGATGTGGGTGGATGGATGTAAGACAGCTTCTGATGATGTTTAGAGAATTTGAATGAAGATGACATACTTTTTGATTGCCCTTGTCAGTGCCGGATTAGCCTCAAGGCAAACTAGGCAGCTGCCTAGGGGCCCCACTTCAGCTAGGGGCCCCTCGCCCCGACTACGAACAAACAAAATTTCTTGGAGTTGTACCTTCAATAAAAAACAGCATTACATTTGTATCAGTAAAAATAAGAAAAAAGAAGAATAAAAAAACGTTTGCAAATCATTAAACATTAGCCCCGTTTCATTGGAGGTGGTAGTTTACTCATGAGTTGATCTAGTACTATAATTACCACATGATCTTCTACTTCTACCACTGATCTTCTATTTTTTTTTTTTTTTTTTTTTTTATAATGAGCGCGCACTAAAGAGGTTTTGGGTTCCCTTAATATACATGTGTTTATAATGAATTATGACTCCCATCCCATCCTGAAGGGCCCAACCCAGCGATGCCAGATTGAGGGATTTTTTCCTGTTTTTTTTCGGTATTTTTGATTAGGGAAAAATGGAAAATCAACCCAGAACAGTCAGCTCAAAATATATCACGTTTAAATACCAAGACAAATACTGGTCTATTCGAATATTATTCCAACGACATCGAACCAGAGTTTAGTAACGAGATGGTGCCATTAAAGCTCTTCATGTTGCAATCAGATAATATGTCAGAAAAATCTGAGATTGTGCATGCAGAGAAGTTAGGAGTTAATATAGGCACCGTTACAAATTTATTCATAATGAACTACCCCAAATAAAAACATAATTTCGAAAACAACCAAAATGACGTTTTTTGGCATTTTCTAACGGTAATATTTCAAAAACGGATGCCAATAAAAAAATTTTGACTTCAGATTCGAGTTCAACACATCCATCACTACTAGGAAAGTATATTTTGGTTCTTGTGGCAAAAACCTTGTTGACCAGTGTTATCAATTAAAAAAAAAACTAAACCACCCAAACGCGTTTTGAACGCGTTTCAAACGCGTTTTGGATGCGTTTTGGACGCGTTTCGGACGCGTTTCAGATGTGTTTTCCCAGCAAACGCAGAACTACAGAAAAAACCGGTGAAATATGTACGTAAAAGAAGTACTTCTTTTCCACTGAAAAAAGATAGGAGCTCGGGAAAAAACTCAGTTATATACTTTCTGTATATAAGAATACGTGAAACAGCTATCTCTTTTTTGCACTTCTGGAAGTGGTTCTGATGTACATTTTCCAGTACTTTTTTAACCTACAGAAAAAGCACTGAAACTTGTACTTTTAAAGTACTTATTTGGAGCACTTTCATGGATTTATATCCGATCTGCTAAAATCCATATTTTAATTTCATCTGAAAATAAAAAAATCTTCAAAACAAACAAGCAATTCTTTTAAACTATTATTTAATATTTTATTGGAAAACCACAAAATAGTTTTTTTTTTTTGAAAACAAAATACATAAAAAAAAGATCCTTGGGCACGCGCCTGTGGCCTGGCCAGTTGAGAAAAGGAAAAAGAAAAAAATACTCTGCGTCTGCAGTCTGCACTTTGGTAGTAGTTTTTGTATCTTGTTATGATTTTTTTTTTCTAAATGCTCAAGGCTGAAGCTGCTGTAAACTCAGTCAATGATGTCTGGAATTGATCGCCACTAAAAGACAGAAAAATCAACAACTTTATAATTCATCAATTTTTTAATCAGCATACCTTTATTTTCCAAATCAATTGGTGGTTGTTTTTGTATCATTTTTGTATTACTTTTTTTTCTAAATGCACAAGGCTAAGGCTGTGCATTTTGATGGTGGAAATAAATTTTTGTGGCGTGCCGAAGAATTTGTGTGGTAGATATTGTTTAGAGAAAATAGTTTTCACAAATAACAAATAGCGTTTCGGACGCGTTTTTGACGCATTTCGGACGTGTTTTGGACGCGTTTTAGACGCGTTTCGGATGCGTTTCAGATGCGTTTCAAACGCGTTTTGGACGCGTTTCAGACGCGTTTTGGGTGCGTTTCAGACGCGTTTTGGACGCGTTTTGGACGCGTTTCAGACGCGTTTTGGACGCGTTTCGGACGCGTTTCGGACGCGTTTCAGACGCGTTTTGGACGCGTTTTGGACGCGTTTTGGACGCGTTTCAGACTCGTTTTGGACGCGTTTTGGACGCGTTTTGGACGCGTTTCGGACGCGTTTCAGACGCGTTTTGGACGCGTTTCAGAAGCGTTTTGGACGCGTTTCGGACGCGTTTCAGACGCGTTTTGGACGCGTTTTGGGCGCGTTTCAGACGCGTTTTGGACGTGTTTCAGAAGCGTTTTGGACGCGTTTTGGACGCGTTTCAGACGCGTTTTGGACGCGTTTTGGACGCGTTTTGGACGCGTTTTGGACGCGTTTTGGACGCGTTTTGGACGCGTTTCAGACGCGTTTTGGACGCGTTTCGGACGTGTTTCAGACGCGTTTTGGACGCGTTTTGGACGCGTTTTGGACGCGTTTGGACGCGTTTTGGACGCGTTTTGGGCGCGTTTCAGACGCGTTTCAGAAGCGTTTTGGACGCGTTTTGGACGCGTTTCGGACGCGTTTCAGACGCGTTTTGGACGCGTTTTGGACGCGTTTCGGACGCGTTTCAGACGCGTTTTGGACGCGTTTTGGACGCGTTTCGGACGTGTTTCAGACCCGTTTTGGACGCGTTTTGGACGCGTTTCGGACGCGTTTCAGACGCGTTTTGGACGCGTTTCAGACCCGTTTTGGACGCGTTTCAGACGCGTTTTGGACGCGTTTTGGATGCGTTTTGGATGCGTTTTGGACGCGTTTCGGACGCGTTTCAGACGCGTTTTGGACGCGTTTCAGACGCGTTTTGGACGCGTTTTGGACGCGTTTCGGACGCGTTTCAGACGCGTTTTGGATGCGTTTTGGACGCGTTTCGGACGCGTTTCAGACGCGTTTTGGACGCGTTTTGGACGAGTTTCAGATGCGTTTTGGGCGCGTTTCAGACGCGTTTTGGACGCGTTTTGGACGCGTTTCGGACGCGTTTCAGACGCGTTTTGGACGCGTTTTGGATGCGTTTTGGATGCGTTTCGGACGCGTTTCAGACGCGTTTTGGACGCGTTTCAGACGCGTTTTGGGCTCGTTTCAGGCTTGTTTTAGGCGCGTTTCAGATGCATTTTGGACGCGTTTCAAACGCGTTTCGGACGCGTTTCAGACTATAGATGGATATTTCCGCAGCCAAATAGTTCCTGGAACTAGTTCCTCACTCGGAACTAGTTCCACTATTTCCCCAAAATTAATGTAAACAGTTCCATCGTTCAGACACAGCCACACACAATAGAAAGAAAGAAGAAGAGGAACAAGAAACAAAACGAATGCGAATATATCTCTGTCTCTGTTTGAAATACACAATACACACACGCATGTCATAGAATTCTCATCCAAAGCCAACACACATGGATGCGAACGAGTTGAGTGCCAAAAATTCACAAACCAAAACCACAACTACTTTCTTATGAATCATGCTCACGGACATGGAACTACATTAATAGTTCCAGTTCCAGGATCAGGAAAAAATATTCAAATTCATACTATTTCTTATTTTGATGCATTTTATTGAAAAAAAAAAACTTAAATTCTAGATAGTTCCGCGGAACTAGTTCCAGGAACTAGTAGGTAGATTAAGTTTGTTTCAACTGACATAAGTTTTTCTGGTCGCTTTAAACGGCCATCAGGAAAAAATATTCAATATCATACTTTTTCTTTTTTTGATGCATTTTCCTGAAAAAAACTAAAATTCTAGATAGTTCCGCGGAACTAGGTCCAGGAACTTGTTCCGACCGAAAAAAGAACCGTTCCATCGTTCCATGTTCGTTCCGGCTTTGGAACTGTTTTGCGGATCTCTGTTTTGAGTAATTTGCCTTGTCTATAATAATAATAAAATCAAAATTGAAACTTTTTCTCATGATTTCTCTTTCCAGTTTTATAATGAAACCGTAATGCCGACTTATAACGAGTCGATTTTCGCCGTGCGGCGAAGCTTTTTGGCGTCAGTCGAGTCGTGTGAACGTAAGCCGCACGCGACTAAATTGGCAATCCCCATACTAGAGTCCTAGTCGACTTAAGCCGTGAGACATATCATGTGGTTAAAATCGACTCGTGAAAAGTCGGGATAGGTATACCTACTTATACCTTTTGAATCTAATATATTTTCTAATAACTTATCGTTAATAAAAATTATCTGTGAACCATCAAGTTGCTAAAATTTTTTTGTTGAGATATCACTACAATATTTATTATAGTTATTTCAAAACTTTTAGTTTACATTTATAAAATGACATGATAGGACACCAGATTATATCCGATTAGTCTCTAGTAAGTTACCTGCACAAATTTCTAACCAAACTTAAAAATAGCTTATGATATTGAAAAAGCATCGGAAAAGGGCCCAAGAATTATTTTGCCTAGAGGCCCATGACATGGTTAATCCGGCACTGGCCCTTGTTCTCATATCTTTGAAGGGAAAATAATGAGTAAATGGTACAGAGAATTTTTTTGCTGGAGTTTTTGTGTGATGAGATGAACAGATATGATGCTGAGATTCTCATTTTCACTCGTACCTTTTTTTCGAAGCTAAAAGATAAAAAGAGAAAACGAAATTTGACTTTTCTTTGACAGTTTTTTTTTTATGTTTAAGGATAGTGAAGTGCATATTGTTTGTTGTTGTTGGTGTTTGGATGATAATTTGAACATTGTAAATCGAACTCAAAGCCATAAGTGATTAGTCATTGTCATTTTTTCATTTTTTTTCACGGAAAAAAAAAAACACATGCAAAAAATAAGAAGAATCTGTTTTAAACTAAACCGTTTTCGGAATTGGCTTCTTGTTTTTGCCAAGAAGACTTTAAATTAAGCAGACAAATCTTCTTAATTTCCTGAATGTGAATGAAATGAAATGAAAGAATACATTTAATTTAATAAGAAAATCTTTTTATTTTTTTGAAATACATTTTTATTTAAAAAGGATTAAAATACAAAACTTTTTCTGACTGAATTTACAAAAATCGATTTGTTTTCAGGTGGGATTCAATAAAAAAAAAATATCCAAAACATTAATTATGATCCTCTTTAATTTTACTATAAATACATATTTATTAGTCTAAAGATAAATGTTACCTGGAATTTATTTTATTTTCAGACTCCATAAGCGTAAAGAAATAGTAGACAATTCGATGAATATGAATGTGAGCATAAAGGGTAAATTTTTTTATTTTTATGGGAACACCTTTTTAATTTTTCTATAACGGAGCCTTTAAATACTGAGACTTTTTAGTGCAAATAAATTTTGTTTTTACTATTTTACCTGCTGAAGATTTCTTGTTTTTAAACTTTTTTAAAACTTTAATTTCCACAGATAAAACCGTTCACTTCACTATCAAAAACTTTCCACAATATTTAATACTGCGCGCTGTCACATTCAAAAACAATCCATCTGCAAAAAAAAAAAATATAAAGCATTTAAAGCTTTACTGTACTCTCTAACGAATATAAATACTGCCTCTTTCAGGGCAGCATTTTTCATAATTTTATCTTAGAATTATAGAACTGTAGGTCAAATTTTTAAAAAGCGTTGCAATAATTATATTTTTCGCATTTGTTTAATATTCAAAACCAAATGTATTGTATGCGGCAACTTTAGAAGATTCATAAAACAAAAGAAAATATTTTAATACCGAGTGATACAGGCTGATTACATATTTATAAAAACATTAAAGTTGTTTAGTTCAGTTGGTGGAGTCACTATGTGATAAAGCATTACGTTGGTTCCGTTTAATCTTATCCAATTTTTTTTTTTTTTTTTTTTCACACTCCAATGCCGCAAAACAAATAAAAAATATTTTACAATTCATGCTCTGAAAACTAATATCAATATACATTTATTTTTGTTTTTTAAGAATAAAAGAGAAAATAAATTAGAAACTATTGACTGCATCCTCTACCGCAGTGTTTTTAAAAGTGTGGGTCGCGACCCCCTGGGGGGTCGTGAAGAGTTCCTAAGGGGGTCGCGGCTGCAAGCCAAATATTGATACAAAAAATAATGCTAAAAAAAAAAACAAAAAACAGAACATTTCTTAGTGCGACAAATGTGTTTGTATATTTTTTAATAAATGTTGAAATCTTGGATTGATCTTCGGTATTTTAAATCGTTTTCCATGTTAAGTTTGTTTCTCTTCATAGTTTTGATGTCCAAATTTGAAGAGAATGTGACTTTACATAGATATAGCTATAGTTATTAAGTGGGAAAGCGTACTAACAACCGCTAAGCTTCGTTTGCCAGCTCAGAATACTCTCCTCTTCTCTTCTCTTAATCCAGAAAATTCAAATGTTTTTAAATTTTTAGCCTGCCACCTGCAGTTTAGGTATAAGGTTTTTTTTTTCAGTTTTACAGACGTTAAATGAGCAAGCTCACCCGATTTTTCAAGAAAGGATTTGAAATCCCATCCCAGTTCCATTTTCACTTTCAGAATCCATTTCTGAAAGTACCTCAATAGTTTCATCTCCAAATTCAATAAACTCTGAACCATGAGAAATATGGAAGCTAGCCAATATTGATTCTTCCCATCAGAGGTGGGTTTACCAGAAGGCTGAGTAGGCTTCAGCCTAGGGCGGCAGATTTCGGGGGCGGCAAATTTGGGACCGATTTTTTTTACTTTTTGTCAAGAAAGATTTTTCTATGATGGCTTTCAGATGTCTTACAGATAGAAGATAGAAGACTTTCCTCTCTCGCTTGTTATTGCACATTCAGAGAGCAGCAGACTTCTAGAGTAAAACAGCTAGTTCGCCGCGCCGCCCCTCAACCAGTAATCGACCTCTACGGCCTTTGCCCACATATTGTTTGAGTGAAAAGAGCAAGATTGTAGAAAATGAATTCCTTTTTCCCACTAACAACCCATACATACGCGTCCTACTACTGGTTACAGGCTACAAGTTGTCCTGATAACGTTGTGTGAAAAAAACGACTACAAATCAAAACTATTTACACAATAACTTGTATATATAGATAAATGAAAACTCCCGATAATTTTCCGGAGTTAACTTTTGTGTCGATAAAAACTGCCAAGGTACTATAACCATTGTGTTATTGGTAAATTTATACACAAACGCCAAAAATATAACTTTGGGTGTCCGATTTATGCTCAATGCCCACCGATGGACGACATGTTCCAATAAATTTAAATTTGTGTATTTTGTGGATTTTTACAGATTCTCATTAAAATTTTCCAAAAATGTTTATTAAAAAAAAGCGGAGAAAGTGCGATTTGATAAAAGCTCTCATGGAAAAAATAACGGAAGCTTTTTATACATGGTTGCATTGAAATGTTAATGTTTTGAGACATACGCACTTTTCATATTAAAGTCTAAAATACAAAATTTGGTGAATAAGGCCGTGTGCGAACTATGTTAAAATTTTGGTTAAATTTTCAATTTATTTTTTTTGGTGTGCTAATTGGGTTAAAATGGGTTAAATCGGACTTTTTTTTGGCACTATTTTGATTAAAATTGCTTCAAGATAAAACAAAATTACCATAAAAAGTGTTTTTTCTTTTTTTTTTATTTTTAACGATAATTTCCAGCTTCATTACGATAAAAAATACCATTGTGACCGTTTTTAATTCAGTCTTCAAACCTTAATTGAATTATTCATAGTTCACAGCTTTTAACAAAATAGAAGTACAAAAAAAACACATAATCAATTCGTACATTTTCAATTTTTGAATATGAAATAATAAATTAAATAATAATATGGGTTCTCAGATGTTCTTAGTTGTTTTTTTTTTTTTTTTTTGTGGTCAGCCAAAACAAAAAAAATTTGATGATGAAACACCCGATGAGGAAATGAGCATGACCGCGAGTGATACTTTCAGGATAAATACATTTCTCGTCATAATTGACTGGTAGCCGAGTTAGAAAAAAGGAAAAAAGCATACGCCAATTTCAACGACAAATTTTCATTTTTTACCAAAATTACTGAACTATCATCATCAACCTGACAAAAAAGGCACTTTCCTTAGAAGAAATGTATCCAAATGACTTAGAGACTGAGTAAGTGCAAGAATGTCTACATTTTCAAGGCCGCATTACTTCAAAATGCATTTTGGTAAAACCAGAATCAACATCATTACAAAGTCTGTCTTCGTTTCTGCGGAAACAATGTTTGCAGAATGTTTACCCGAACCTGGGCATAGCCCTTCGTATGGCCGTTGCCGTATGTACACCGGCCACAAATTGTTGTGGTGAGAGAAGCTTTTCCTGCCTTGAAGGGTAAAAAACTATCTTAGATCGACCCTGAACCAAGAAAAGTTTAATGCTTTAGCTCTTTTGTGCATTGAATTAGATTTATTGACGACATAATCGATGATTTTGCCAACAAAAAATCGCCGAAAAAGGCATTGTAACTTACTTATTTAACTCGACTAATACACCAGTGCTGAAGCCTTCAAAAACCTTAAAAAGTAAAAAAAAATTATTGTAGGATAAAACCCATTGGAAAAGGAGGTGAATATGATAGAAATGAAAGGAAAAATAAATTACGGGCGAGCCGAGTTCGGGAAGTGGGTGGGTTGAGTTTTTAATGGTAAAAAATGATATATCTCGATTTCTGGCAAAACTACAAGTCCTGTGGAAAAATGTTGTATGGCAAAGTTGTAGGTAATAAAAAGATCTACAACCTTTGTATCAACAATTTTTTCACATAATCTCAAAATTTATGTGAAGAATTAAAAAACCGAGTTTTTGGTTTTTTATTTTTATCTTTTTCAAAAAAAAAGTTTTTTTCTACGAAATTTGGAGACATCTTACTTTGTTTTGTCCCAAATACACTGTAATTTATTTGATTTAAAATATTTATTTTTTCACCTTATTTTGACTTAATATCAAAAAACACCTTAATTTTCAATCGAAAATTCACATGTAAAAATATCAGCTTTTTTCAAAAAGTCGAGATATACCATTTTGTTGCCATTAAAAACTCAACCCACCTACTTCCCGAACTCGGCTCGCCCGTAATTTATTTTTCTATTCATTTCTATCATACCTATTCCTTTTCCAATGGATTTCATTCTACTATGATTTTTTCTTGGTTTCAAAAATTATCGACCCTGGTCTATAAGTTGATTATTTGTAACTGTTTATAAGTGCAATAAAGATTATTTATTCACCTTTTTTAAATGTACTTCATTGTGTAAATAGTATACATTACCCTCCCATAGATGATTGACCTAAAAATAATTGTATGTGCAATTTCAACGAAATTGTTGCATTGATTAGTAATCATTTTTATCAAAAAAACAAAACCGACTTCCGTGGTTAAAAACTGGGTTTTATGGTTTTTCTCATAGTTTCCATGGCCATAACCAGACGAAATTGAAATAGGATTACACTGCGGGCACCAGCTTTCCAATACAAAAAGAAATATCAAAATTGGTTCACTTAGTCCAAAGTTATAGGAGCATAAAAATAGGTAGGATATAACAGTTGTAGGTGCAAGGGCGGCAAAAAATTATGCAGCCTATTCTATGAAAATTCGTAAATGCGCCTCTGCTTCCCATGAATTTTCTTCAAGAATCTTTTGAACACAGGGAGAAGAATGAAATTTGTTTGCTTGACACGGACCATAACCGCAGTTTTCCAAGACATCCTCTGATTTTGCCTTTTGCAGTTATAATGTGTTCCTTTTTTCCTCGGAGCCTCTTATTCAGGATGTTCAAGTTGTCAAACAGATCAGCAAGAAATGATAATTTTAAAAGCCACGGAGGGTCAGCAAAATGGTTCGAATTAAGATCTTAATTCCAAAACTTGTGTCAGTACTTTTTCACGCTGATAAATTGATAAAATTGATAGCATACCTCTAGACTAGAAAGTTCACAGGTTGACAGACTTCAGAAAATCTTTGCTCAGGCCTATATTACAACAGTACCTTGCACTGGAAAATAGAAAGGTGTGCGTTAATTTTGAGCAGAAATGTGTATTTGGTTTATTTATCAGTTCATAATTGGAAATAAAAAAAAAATAACAAGAAGTAAACATCAAAGCGGTGGGTTACTTTACTTAGTTACCGGGCCCATAAATAACACATTTGCATTTAAATACGAATAGAGAGGATTCATGAATTTCAAATCTATTTTGGAAAAACTTATTCGATTTGTTCAATTGACAGGTACAGGTACACCTCTATCGGCAAAGTATAAAAAACACAAAACATTGCCCAATAGGGATTAATTTTAAAAGTTATTAACATTCGAAATAGGTTTCTATTCTTATCTCTTCTTGTGGGTTTATTTTGAAAGAGACCTATGAATTTTAATATATACAAATATGAATATGTTAGTATACCTACATAATTGATATAGGACAAGGATTCACATATGAATTTGCCAGGAGTAGCATTATCATAAACTTAATGGATAATAAAGGCACGCAGAGGTTTACGAAAATAGTGAATTGGAAAAAATACGAAATACCCCTAAAAAAACTGTCCGTTGCCACTTACTGAGTCCAAGATTGTTTTTTTACCTTGCGATATAGGTACCTACTATGTACATAGAAAATATTTTGCATTTATAAAAACAAGTTGAGATATCAATCAAACTGTACCTACATAATTCAGTATGTTAGTCTAGTCTATAAGCCTTTCAGTCTGTTCAAAGCTGTGATATTTTTTTAAAATAATAAATAGGATATATGGTTATTAATCATGTCACAAAATTTGATAATTTTAGTTGGTTGTAATATAATACCTACATATAGTGGGTACCTATTAAAAAAAACTGAAAACCGGAAAAAAAAACATTTGTTCCATAAGTTCAGACTATTGTTATACATTCCATCACTATCTTAAATAAATAAATTTCCTTATATGTAAAGTACATACATATAGTTACCTATAGAAAATAAAATATCTATGTGTGTATATAAATTTTAAAAGCCACCAAAATGTTTGTACACAATGGTACACAATACCACAGTTTCATAATGCCTTTTCCCTTCTACTAGCTCAAGTAATCCACGGCCTGCTTAAATACTTTTAATGAGTTTGTACGTTTGATTTTAAAATTTTAATGCAACCCATATCCTGGCTCTACTTAAAAATTACTTTCCGTTTAACCGAAAAAGATCTTAAGCTCCTCTACATGACAAGACTTAACATTCATAGAGTACATATACAAAAATACATACACACATGCATACATCTGGATATACAAACATTGTATATCCCTCCCAGTAAGTATATCCGTTTATGAAATCTCTCCCAAACGATTACAAATTTTAATGCTTAGGTACTATGGATTAAGGAATCCTCAAAAAGGACGACGATAAGGATGGTTTATAAGTAGGTATAGGTGGGTGATGCTCAAAACGCGACATAAGAACTCAATTAAGAAATGTGAGGATTGATTTTTTTTGTTCATCATCTGCTGTATCACACACAAAATTACGAAAAAGCGGATTAAACAGAACCTTTATTTAGGAACGATTTTGCACCTAATAACATTCTATAGAAAAGTGTTGGAAACTGTTGAGTTTGAGGGCTGAACACATTTTGGGTTTTGGGGAGTCTTAAGGATAAAAAAGAAAGCAATCATACAATTGAATTATAAGAGTTCATTTGTGAGAAAAGTGGGATATATGTATATTTATACATATATAAATTGGGTTAATGGTGATGAAAGCAAAGGTTCGAGTTTGAGAAATTTAAGAATTGTTAAATTGAATTTGGAAGCCCTTTTTTAGTAGGTTGGCATTCAATAAAACCAAAGAAACTGCTAGAGGTGCTTTCAACTAACTGGATTCAATGTGACTAGTAAAGAAGAGAACAACATGTATGCCAGGAAAAGTTTTTTGAATACCTAGTAAGTTGAATAATAATAATATTACCTTTATAGATCTGTACCTTCATCTTTTCTTCGAGCCTAATTCCTGATAAATTTAGGAGGAGATTTTTTTTCTTGATACAAGATGAAATTTTTAATGGCACTATTTATAAATGATATAAAAATCATTTAATGATTTAATATTTTATACATCCTATAAATGGCTCTTAATATATTGAACTATTGTTGCATATTGTGCTGTGATAAATATGTACATATTCCCATTATTAATCCAATATTAAGAAAGCCAGTTAAATCTGGTGAAATTCAAGTTCCTGTTCTAATTCAATAATATGCTTAGCGTCTATATTGTATTTGACGACGGTTCTAATCTTCAGTCACGTTAGCTAAATCCCCTAGAACCCTTCTTTCAGCACACTTTCTTTTTATATGCTTCCAACAACGTGCTTCCCAATGTTCGACCATTCATTGTATCTCAGCTATTCACCAAAGAGATTTTTCGTATATGTTAAATTTTTTAAAAGAATTATTAGAACTTATCGTTGGAGTTCAAACGGAGATTTGAAAGTGTTAAAATTCTAAGTATCTATATATTGATTGAAAAACGCAAGTTAAAAAAGTACGTATACACCAGAGTGATCCAAACAAAATATAATAAGTATAGGTATATTATTTATTTTTTGACATCCTTCGCATACCTGCATACACGTATTATACGTTGCCTTTTGTATAAACCCATATAAGTTACTGCTTATTATACATTGAGCGTGGACTGCGATGTATTTGGCTTTCATCGCTCAGAAAGTATTCTTTAAAAAAAAATGAAATCTTAGAGAAAAAGAGGTGACGGCTAAAGGTTTAAATCCGCTTTTCGTCTAAAAGCGATCTTTAAGTATGTCCAACAGGTTTAACAGAGCAGACAAAGTAGGTACCCGGAAAATAAATATTTTTTGTTTTTATTTTTTTCTGAAAACGAAGCGAAAGTGTCCTACCATGTTTGTTTATCGTCTTAAACAGGTATTGTCACTTGATAATGACAGTCAACAGTTAAGCCTTTTACAAACAAGGACTTCATAGCCGAAAAAAAACACATTGTTACTATAAGAAAGTAACAAAAAATAATATTGTCATTAAGAGAAGATATTACTTGAATATACTACTATAATGTTTTTACTTTAAGATCTGTTAAGATAGATTCGATCTTTTTTATGGTATGCACTAAATTACTACTATTTTTAAAATCGTATTCCATGAGAACTTATGATGTCCACTGATATTTCTGGCATTTTCAAACATTTTGTAACTGTCGAATGGACAGAAACACTTTTTATAAATTAACTACCCACAACCACAATGAAATCAATCTAAGGGCTCAATAAAACAATTAATCTAGAGTTTATGGGTTATTAGTTAAATTTTTAAAGAACATACATACAATGAACAAATTTTGAAACCAGTTTTTTTTTTCAGCACATTTGTACATCCCACAATTAGAACCTAAGGTCATGTACTCAATTTCAAAAAAAAAAAAATAGTATGTTTTCTCTGCATCAACTATTGAAGGTTAAGCCTGATGTTTACCAGTCTAAATTAACATTTTGCCATTGCGTTATTTACTTAAATTTACTTATCATTATTGTGAACTAATTTGTATTATTATGTTAACGACTTAACTTGTAACTTGTAACCCATTGTGAATTTATATTTCATCATTCTATTCTTTCGTTAAAATTTTGCATTCTTTTGTAAGGCTCTGCCGTGGCTATCACTGCAGAATAAAGTTGAATTCAAGCCAAGAAGGGTCGTATGAAAAGCGTGTTTGATTTTTAAAACAGAAGACTAAGAAACTTTTATATAAAACCCTATACAAAACTACAGTCCACTTAAACCCATTTACACCTGATCTTTTCCAATAGTAAATACCTTGTTGACTGAATTTTTACTATAGCTATACACTATTCAAATTAATTCAATGTTTAGATTGAATTTTTGAAATCCCAAAAAGAAAGATCAAAATCCTTATAAAGACTTTCAACTCCAGACATAAAGAATGCCACTACAAATTCTCATTTGATCCTTGTCATTCAGCTTGACATCCGCTTTTGCCATGTCTATACATCTAAATTGAATCCTTAGCTCTTGGCTGCATCGCCCGCCGTAAAAAAAAAACAACCTTTTTCTGTGCTTTACCATCATTGAGCTCCCATTTAAGTTATATATTGTACCATGTACATGAACCTACACCCATTTAATAGCATACCAACACAGTTTCCCGATCAATCAAATCGATTGACTTCTCCCACAGGACACACGTCTATAAACACATATACACTCCCTTCTTCTCGCCATCTCTGCTGTCCACCCGCATCATACAGGACAACATAACCCTATTTGTTGTTACCCAAGCGATAAATCGAAGTGCTCATTGACGGTCGGTCGTTGGAATTAATAAATTTCAAACCAAAAAACAAGGAACATATTCTCTGGACGGCAAAACCTTGTCCAAAGCTGCCACTACCACACAGCTATTTATACATATATGTACGTGTAGAGAGTGACGTATGCATCTGCACCGCAATACATCGCAAGGAATAAATTTTATCCATATTTCACAATAACATGGATTTTCATCGCGAGTACCCGAGGAGCCTTATATTTTTTCCATTTCATTTTATTTTTTTTCATCAAAAAATTCTATGTTGAAAAAAATAAAACCCACAACAAGGATACACTCTCTACAAAAACTATTTCCACAATAGGGTGAAGTGGTTTATTTGTTGTTTGCGTTTGTTGCTCCTGCTTGCATCATCAAAACAGATTTTTCCTTATTTTTTTTTTGTTGGTTCTCGCAATTGTTTTGCATGCAGGATAACAATGCAAAAGAGGACAAACAGGACTCTCCATCTCCACTCGATGTGCTGCACTACAAATCACTAGAAGTCGATATGAAATCGGCCCCCCCGCATCTTCTTCTATATATTGCTGGCTCGAATGTGGATTTGGATGTCAGTTAGAATATATCGTATATAGAATCATCCTGCAAGCAATTGCGGGGGTGTTCCAATTCCAAGGACGTGAAGCATTCATAGTCGTATATTTTAAATCTTCAATAACCACTTAATTTCCTTTAGGGATACTCTTCTATGCTGGCTGTCTGTCCATCCGCATACGTATAACCCAATAAGGTCCCGAGAAGAATTGAATGCACTATATACCTACTTGAAAAGAAGCTGGAGCATAGTCTGGATACCAACCACAACCCCTGGAGGGAAAGTATACATTTATATCTACAACGGGCTATTGACTGCCTCATCTGCTCATTCCTTTACCATGGAATCAATTTATTTTGGTCTCTGCGAACACTAAATTGGGATTCTATGTAAATTTGATTACCGACCAAAACCAACCAGCTATACCCTTACCCAGAGACTCGAGCATAGCAGACCTATGTACTCACATTGAATTGTTGGCCTCTTGGGTAGGTTTGCTTTTCTGCTTGTTAATAATGATAAATGCCTTAGTTTCATTCCTTGTACAGTTGGGAGTCTCTTAAAATTCAAGAATCGATTCGCGGTTTATTGAAAGAAGGCGATGAAGAACCCGGCTGCATTTTAAAATCTATTCTGTGATGTCGTCTTGGCTTTTATTTTTGGTTCACAATGCAAATGTCCGATAACATCTTGGTGAAATTTTCCAAATGGCGACATATTTCATTCGCATCAATATGGTTTTGGTTGAATGTGGTGAAAGTATACTTGAACTAAAGTTCCAAACAAAAGTTTTGTTCGAAATTGTTCCTCACACAAGAAATTTGGTAACTGGAAATGCGATCCGAGAGTCAGAGGAAGAGGTAGCATTCTTTCTTTTTTCCCTGTGCAAAGGCATGTTAGGTATAAATTTCCTCACACTTATCTCAAACCATGTGGTCAGGAGAGTATAGGAAGAAGAATTTGCATATCCTGGGTCTTCAAGCTCATATAGCAATAACGAATGATGGTGCAGCAAGAAGTTGAACTACATATCAAAATGACTGGAGTTTAATCGAATTCAATTTTGAGGGAAACAGGTCGGTTTGGAGCAGTTAGTTTGACGCTGTTGGTTTGACCATAAAAAAAAAAGAAACTAGAAGATAAAAACCTCAATTTTGGTAAAAGAGGGGAATTTATTTACACTTTCTTCTGAGTATATTGGTGCACCAGAAGGTGGCAGGCGACAAACCCAAGAGTGACAAATATGTGAAATGTGTTCCAGTTTGAAATTAGTTTTGAATTTTGTACTGCATGCAGACATAGAAGAAGGGTGTCGGTGTATTCTAAAGTGCAGTTGGCAGAAATATCATGCCAGCAAACGTTGATTTGATGTTTTGGTGTAGAGTCTTATATCTTATTTTATTTATAATCCACGATGTGATAGTGGAAATTAAAGCGATTATACTGGTTGGTTGCAACAAGTCTTAGTAAGACTCAGATCAAATAAAAGGAGAATGGGCAATTTTGTATGGAACGTGGACGTTACGCGGCCATTAATGAATTTGTTATTTTATGATGTTTTTAAGTCTTACATATGTTTTGCAAAAGTTGTATCCTTGTGACGTACTGCAGAAACGGAAAAAATGCGTCTTTGCAGATTGTCTCTATGTGGAAAAAATGCATTTTTCGTTTAACACTTTATGAAGATTGTCTCTATGTTGTTACTTTAATATGTATTTTAAGTGCATGTTTATGATATTTTGTCATTTTCCCTGACTCTGAAGACCTTAATCTTGAATGTCCAATAGGGTTTGTCAAAATGCAAAAGTATGGAATTTTCAAATGTACATAATAGCTTTTAAAAGTTGCATTGCTTATCTAAATTAAATCCTGCGTTTACAATTTTCATTTTAATTAATATCTTTGGCTCGCTCAAAATATAGGAAGAAATCGAAAAAATTTGGATTTTTAGAGGTTTTTGAAACATATGTTTGGATACAAAAAAAATATATTAAATATTTTTAGGCTTTCGCGTGAAAGATAATTGCAAGAAAAAACTTTTAAGCTAATATTTGTTGGAATTGAACACTTAGTAAAGAAGCTGCGAAATAATAAGTGAATAAAAAAATCATTTTTTCATATAAAATCGTTTCTTTCTTAACAACTTCAACCGATTTGAGCGAGCCAAAGACGAACGATATTATAAATTTTTTTTACACATTATTAAATCTCAGACCCTAATACAACTTTTGACCACTATTACATTTGAAAATTAGAGTACTTTTTTTTCCATACAAAAGTGACACACCCTAATGTCCAACCACTAGAACTGAAACTATTAGCTTTTTTAAGCAACAATTTCAAACCTATTTTGAGAGTTTTGTTGTTCAATTTTTTGTTAGTTTGAATCGATTGAAAAACTCTCGAAAAAAACAACAAAAGTAGTTGTCTAAAAAATCTTGTAGGTATTATGAGTTCTATTGGTCGGATTTTCAAGATCAATGTCTTCAGGGTCAGGGAAAATGACAGAGCTTCATATTATATATTAAAAATAAGAATATAATTAAATTTTTCTTTCACACATTAAACGATGCATTAACAATACTAATATTGCAATATCATGAATTCTTAAAGCAATACAGGGAAACTTCCAATGTTAAAGTTTTTCCTTAGCTACAGCTCTTTCATTTGATAGCAATTTCATTAATGGCCACTCAACGTCCAAAATGCCCATTCTCCTTTTTAATTTCCTGAAAATAAAAAAGATTTGTATATAGGTACTAATAGACTGGGTTTTTGTTCCTTATAATGCAATAGAAGAAATGGAATTAGTTCATGAAAGCTAATGTTAAAATTAACCAATAAATAACAGTATAATATTGCAGCAACTTTTGTTCTGTTTGTTTTTTTTTTAATAATTGCTCTATAGGGCAAGTATTGGTTTCGTGTCGAAAAAAAAATTTAAGATTTAATCAAAACCAACATTACGATGATGGCGAATTCCGAACAGTCAGTCTCACAATTTCATCCGTGCGTCTGTGTGTCTGTCCATCTGTGCATCTGGTACACATTTCCACTATGCCTAAACGCGTGAACGGATTTTCTTCAAATTTGGTACAGATGATTTTTATATAATTCTGAAAATTGGATTTTTTATTTTGTTTTTTATATCTCACTTAGAAAGTGTACCTACCTTTGATATGAATGCAGTTAAGTTTTGATAAATTGAAAAATTCACGTAGCTGTGATAGTTTTTCAATGGTTCTGCCCTTGTTACTTTCGTCCTATATATCCAGGACGAAAGTTACACGCTCTGGGGACAAAAGCAACACAATATTTAAAAAGCATAGTTAATGAAAATAAAGATATTATACCTTTATTATATTTTTTTTAGCTGTATTACGCACTTGTTTTAACTTAGGATAGGATCATAACCAGGGATAGGATCTTGTGGACCTAAAAACTTAAAAAAAAGGCAAAATAAAACTCCCACAAGGCATAAAAAGGCATTTATTGAGAGAAAAAATGAAATATAAAAATTAATTGTAGTAATTTAAAAAATCATGATTTATTTAAAAATTTCAGGTAACAAGCGCCTGTGATTGTCCCTAAGAGTACTTTAAAGGGGCTAAAAGAATTCTCTACGTCTGTAGAAACGAGTTGAGCAGAATTAAAGCACTTTTTTTCGAGGGTGCTGTTTTCAAATCAGTTATTCTTTTTTTCAATCTTTTTTCGTTGCTGAGATACTCACGTATTGTTTGACGTAAACACCAAATTTTAGCATTTACGTCAAAATTTTTATTGCAATTTATGAAAATTTTGAGAATTGTTTTGACGTCGATGTTTTTTTTTGACGTACAAACGACGATGTTTTTTTGACGTACAAACGTGTATGAACAAAAGAAACTTCTGATTTTCATGGCCGTATACGCAAACTCATTTTGGACAAAAATTTAAATATTTTGAATACTAAACGAATTTCAGATGTCCAATTACATGTATGTAGAAAAGATAAATTTTAACTTTGTATATATTAACTAAAAATCAAAAAATGCCGTATACGGCACTTAAATACTAGGGCGACGATATGCATACATGAATATTGTAAATTGAGTAAATCCTAGTACGCAGCTGAAGCGAAACGAAATTTTCCATACAAAATTTTCCATACGAAATTTTGAACGATGGCCCGTTCCGATCGGAACTTACATATCTTTCAAGTTTCAAGGTATCCACTTCTGAACAAAGAAATAAAGTATACAATCGCATTCATTTGACACATGAGTCAGCGCGATTTATTCAATAAATAAAAATCCTTGTGATGCTCAAGTCTTCTTAATTTCAACCAACCCTCTTGCTATTTCCATTTTTATATTTCTTTCTGTGAAATTCCACTTTTCTTAAAATATTCCGCAACTATTTCATGTCGGAGAATTTCCGATGAAATTCAAAGCACAACTGTCAAAAAATCTTTGTTGAACACACTTCATCGCAATGCGTTGATAGGCGCCTAGTTTCATCGGAAGATTCTCCGATATGTCAATCGGAACGGATACCTCGATAGAAAATTTCTCCGAACGGAAAATCAAAAGTACATTTTGAATTTTCTGACTTATTTGAAGACCCAGGCTAAAAAAATAAATCAGGGACAATGCCCTAACTTCAAATATGCAAAAAAATTCAAATTACACCTTTTTTCTTTTTTTTTAAATGTGACACGTGTCGACAAAAACTAATTTGTAAAGAGAAGAGTTTAAGTGTTAACAAATGGGCCTGTATGACGTGTTACTTTTGTCCCCGGTCTCCTCTATACGTGAAATTACTTTTTTTTTTAACTTTCATAACACTGGTTTACAAGGGTCTTGTTGCCGAAACAAAAATATACTTTTCTGAAGGTTTTTGGTGTGCTGAACTCGAATCCGAATTAAAAATTATGGATTCTGATAATTTGTGTTAGCTTTTATTAAATTAATTAATTTTATTAAATTTTTTTGGCCTCTTAAAAAAAGTAAATTTTTCAAATAAAAAAATCATGGCTTTTTTAAAGCTTTTTTGTTATGTTTCAGGACTTGTCCCGGTCATGATTTTTTTACTTACATATCGCACGTTGAGAAAGATAATGTCACAACAAAAATAAGAAGTAGAATAAGAAAATCATAAAACTAAATTTACATTTCAAAATCGACCAATGTGCAGTGCAGCGTTTCATTCCGCATCAAATCTATGAAATAATACTATAGGTACGGTGACCATCCGTCCCGGTTTACCCGGGACTGTCCCGTATTTCTAAAGCTTGTCCCGGGTTTTTATTGAAGAAACCCGGGACGTATAAGTGTCCCGTATTTTGTAATTTGTCCCGTGATTGTCCCGTATTTGCACAGTCTCTGATTTGATCATAAAAATTTAAATACTTTGTACGGAAAACTAGAAAACGGTAGATGGGAAATTAAAGTTTTTATAATTTTTCGGATAAAAACATTAGTTTTTTAAATTTTTCTTCAATTATTCAGTTCCAGATTCTGTTTGTCAGGTTGAAAATCTACACCAGAAAAAGTTTTATTTTTGGATACTGAAAATGTTGACGAGTAAAAACCCAGCTAAATTTCAAAACATTTAAGAACATGTTAAAAGTTGAATTAAAGATTAAAAAATTTCAAAATTATTTAAAATAAAATTAAAACCTTAAAAAACAGCTCTCACGATTTTGATTAAAAAAATATTTTTTTTTAGAAATTAACAGTTATAACTTATTGATTTCTTAAATGGTTTCAACAAAAATAATGCTATAAAATCGTTTATGAAATCTTAATATCAAAATAAGGAAAAATTAAGTCTAATTATTGTGAAGAGTCAGTATTTTTAAAACAATCCCAAAAATTTTGTATTTGTCCCGGGTTTCGCTCCTAGAAATATGGTCACCGTAACTATAGGACATATAGTATAGGTAATAGGTATACTTCGTGCATATCAGCATATCACAACTCATCAATCGGTGATGAATGTAATTACTTTTTGTTTTTCGTTTAATATCGAAAATTGTTTACTGCTCTATCTCTATGGCGATGAAAATAAATCAGTGGACCAATTAAATATTCCAAATTACTTCTCGAATTGCTGCCCCATTTTCTTTTAAGAAGATTTTAATATTTTCTAAATGTCATATACAAATTAAAGTGTTAAAAGTTTTATTAAATATTTCTTTCAGCTATTATGACATTACTGATTCCAAATATGTAGCATCCATAGTCTGCTTATTACTTACATATATGTACAAAATTACTTTTAAAAACACGATTTGTATACATCTTTTCTAGTTACGCTCATCTGTCATTTTGTGATTTATTTGTTCTGAAATTTAAAATGATGGATATCATGCTTATTAGCCGGTAACCCTATGTTATCATATCAGCAGCCCTGGACCAAGAGAGAAAAAATATTCCAGACAACCATCAGAGCCCACTATTTGCTTGCTCACCTTATCCTATTCCATCTAACTAACCAAATAGAATGAATGAATGAAGAATGACTGTTTGGTAGGGTATACACAGATATATTGCGTTCATTAGTCCTCCACTCATATGTCGTCGTCGGCCACCCACCAACTATGAGCTTACATAGAAAATTGTCACCGTGCTACTGTGCGCCTTCGTAGTCGTCGCGTCGCACATAGGGGTATTTAGTCAATTTAGGCGGACAAAACACGAAATTTTAATTTGATCCAAACGTAAAAAATCAACATCCTACTAAAAGTAGATAACTTGTTTAGCGTTTTCTTATAGTTTTAAAATTGATTATCACTTCAGGTGACTAACAGCAGCGGTCTAGAGTTCAAAGTTTTCAGCCCAAAGATAAAATTAATTTTTTTTTTGTAATTTACCGTCTGTGCTTAAGTAAGTACTTTTTTTTTTAAGTGGATTTCGAAAAAAGGTTTTTATGGAATATTGATAAGGAGATACGAAACTGCCTACTAGATGTTGTGTCTAAATGTTGTATTACTTTATAAATAAAAAAGTGATATGTTGAATCTTAATATAAATTAATCGTAAAAAAAGTAAATTTCTGTGTTGATAAGGAGATAAGTTATACAATTTCACATTATTGTGTGATAAAATTTTATGTTTTCTAAAGGTTAAACTTTTATCTAATTGAATCTGTAAAAAATAGGTGCAACTAAGTGCAACTTCGACACATTTGCCCTTCTTAAAGGTTTTAGGTTTTGAAAAATGGTTACCTTGTATTCAGCATCCATATTTTAAGTTTTTATAAAGATTCAACTTTGTGAATTACAGAACCTGAATCCTTATGATTTTTCCTAAATTTTAAGACCTTTATCTTGGCGATACCATTAATAGAACTCCATTTATAAGCGTTTTAACAAACCATTGGGATCCATTCTTGACACTTTTTTGTTTGATCAAAAAGTGGTTTAGGAAGAAAAATGTTTTCATTGAAATCAACACTTTAAACACTTTATTCCAGTACTATTTACCTTATTGATGAAGATAAACCGGAAAAATAATTTTGTCCGCCTAAAATTGGTAAATACCCCTATGTGCGTCGGTCGCTTTAACTATGATGAATATTATGTTTTTCAAGATTATGTTTTGAGATAAGAATACGTGTAAGGCTCTGTCAGTAATTACATATTGACATTTAGTCTTACATGAAACATGACTCCTCTGGTTCCTTGGTTTCATGTGTCGTAGTTTTTTCGTCAAACACCAAATAGAATCTTGTCCAGGGGCGTACACACCATTGGGCCAAGTGGGGCGGTGGCCCGGGGCCCACGACACGGAGATAATACATAGAAGGTAATTTTTTATGCAAATAACGAAGCAAAAAGATAAGATATTTAACTTCGGACACAAGAGACACAAATTATATTCGTCAGTGTAATGCATAATGAATTGGTAGCCAGCTACATATTATTTCATTAAAAAAAAATATTACTGAGGGCCCCAAAAAAATATATTGCTTTTTTTGAAAGAAAAATTATATTATTATCTTAGAGCCCCAAAAAATATTACTTTAATTTTAGCGACGGAAGAATAATACATCAGGGTCCAAAATAAAAAGAGTAGGGCGTATACGTACTTTTTACTTGTTCTTATTTTTTTATATCAAAGGGGCCCCAACATTTAGTCTTGCTCTGGGGCCTGGTAACTAAACATACGCCACTGACTTGTCTAATAAATGAAGCAAGGGGTTGTTGAATTCTTGATGTTAATGATTGTGTTGCCGGATGCCAAGTTTAGTGACTGATGAAATTTTAGGCGAAATGTATGTAGATATGTATGTGTGTACTAAATTGTAGTTCGTAGATGCTAATATTAATTGTAACACTAACTCCCCTGGAAATACATTCCAAATATATAAAGTGATTATTTTCTAGTATTGTGTTTAGTTTGTGCAGTGTTAGGGGTATGTAATATAATTAATTTCGTCCTATGCATACCTTTATTTTTTTTTTTCAAATTTCGGAAGCACGTTTCATAGTATGAAAATTAAAAATAAAATGAGTGCTTCGCATTTTTTTTAATTAGAGGATGTTTTTTTAAGGAGGAAACTTAGGAAATTGCACAATAGCACTATGTGAAAAATGTGTGCTATTTTTTAATTTAACGATAATTTAATAATTATTGTAAATATGAAAGAGGATTTAAATTTACAAGAAATACTTTATTCTAAGTGAACTTTAAGTTCATTTTTTATATTTTAAAGCTACAAGTAAATGCAAAACAATCGTACAATTTGCGATAGTATTTGTGCTCTCACTTCACCGATAAGCAATGTTTTCTATTACTTTCCCCTAACAATAAAAAAGTAGTAATTCATGACTTTTTTCACGGTGCTGCCTGTGGTGAAGAGTATAACTTTTGAATAATTTACTGGACTAGGACTTGGGATCATCCTAACTTACTATAAATTATTGGTGTCTTAAATTTTAGTGAAAAAAAAAATCTAAATAAAAAAAAATATACAAAAACACAAACTAACTTTTAAGCAATCTGAATAAAATTAAATCAAGGTTTCATATATGCTTCCAGGTTCGAAAATAGATTAAAAATAAAAAGTTGTCTTTTTATCCCCATACATACCCTTCAAATATCTCCAAACTCTATCTTTGTAAAATCTAATAAATTTGTGAAACCACTCATAAAGTTGCTCCTACACAAAGAATTCATCCTTCCTAATTCGTATACACAACACTAAACCCATGTCGTGTTTTTTGGACGGTGTTTACCTATTTGTCCCCTAGAGAATTCTTGGGGTTTTTGTACTTAAACTATATTCCTGCTCTGAAATATAACAAAACAAAAAATATAGAAATGTGTCATATAGGGATAGTAAACGAGCCCATATTGAGATTACTAAAGTTTCAAAACCAACCAAATGCATATAATTTCCGTTTAGCCAATTTATATTCATGAAATTTAAATTGGCACATGATGTTAGTCATTAAAAGTTTTACCATTAAATTAAGTTGATCTTGAGGAGCATGTAGACAGACAATAATTTAAAAATTGTGATTGGGTTGTACGTACTTGTTCTTTACTCGTATATCTCAAGAAATTGTATATAAAACTATGTAAGTAAAAACAATTGTAGGAGCCTAGCCACACGATTTATTGAATAAACAGGGTGATTCAGGAGTAATGTGCCAAAAAGCTAGAGCGTTAGGTTGAGGCAAGAAAAAAATCATATGGGAGGGGGGGTCTATTCCCCTTCATTTAGCGGGGAGGGGCAATTTAAAAAAAAATTGACTTATTTTGGAAAAAAAATTATTAAAAATCAACGGTTATACTTACAACAACATGTTACACCTTTTTGTAAAGCCAAAACCCTAGTCTTTTAAACATTATAAACAAAGCCATTTTATGGCACAGTTTTTGAAAAATTAATTTTTAAAATCAAAACTTTGAAAAAAAAAATTGGAAAAAAAAATTTCAAAGTAATTTTTTTTCAAAATTTCATGTAATTAAGTACTGTCGCCTTGTCGCCTTGTCGCCATGTCGCCATGTCGCCCTGTCGCCTTGTCGCCATGTCGCCATGTCGCCTTGTCGCCATGTCGCCTTGTCGCCTTGTCGCCATGTCGCCATGTCGCCTTGTCGCCATGTCACCATGTCGCCATGTCGCCATGTCGCCATGTCGCCTTGTCGCCATGTCGCGAAGTCGCCTTGTCGCCATGTCGCCCTGTCGCCATGTCGCCTTGTCGTAATGTCGCCATGTCGCCCTGTCGCCTTGTCGCCATGTCGCCATGTCGCCTTGTCGCCATGTCGCCTTGTCGCCTTGTCGCCTTGTCGCCATGTCGCCATGTCGCCATGTCGCCTTGTCGCCTTGTCGCCATGTCGCCATGTCGCCTTGTCGCCATGTCGCCTTGTCGCCATGTCGCCATGTCGCCCTGTCGCCATGTCGCCTTGCCGTAATGTCGCCATGTCGCCCTGTCGCCTTTTCACCTTGTCGCCCTGTCGCCATGTCGCCTTTTCGCCATGTCGCACACTGGTAAAAAGGGACTTTTTAGGTGGACATTACTCATAAACTGCATTAAAATTGTAAATTATCTACTACAAATACTGAGTATATGTTTATTAACTGTAGAGGATTATTTTCTGCAGATTTTAATAATTATTAGCTAGTTTCTACATTTCACATTTACTCGAAATAGAATTAAAACATGTGTTTGAAAATTATCTTATTGATTTTATTTATTTTCGAAGTTATAACTAATAAAAAAAAACTATTGCTGCCAGTAAACTCTTTACTTTACTTCTGCTTCGATATCAGCTGAAATAGTTTCGAATAGTTTTCGATAAAAAATTAACAAAATTGTTCGAAAAATCTATTTTAATCGGATTTTCTTTTTTCATTTAATTTTAATTGATTTCTGACACCTATTGTGCACACAATCCAACTTCAACTGGCTTTCGATTTTTATCATTAACCATAAAATATATATAGGTACCTATATTTCTTAATAGATAAAAAAAATATTAAATTGGTTAAAAATTGACGAATCTGTAGTTTTATTTTCAATGTCGAAGTAAAGTCAAAATCGTGCTTTTTGAAATCATTTTGAATGCTTGAAAGCAATATTGATTCGAGAAAAATTAGGTTATATACCAAAAGTTATGTATTTCTAATTCGTCTTAATAATTATGATCAATGTAATGTAATTAAGTACTAATTTAGTTTTTAAAATTCGATGCTCTTATTCATTTTTAAACAAAAACAGAAAACCAGATTGAAAAATATCTTGTGATTTTCGAGAAATTAACAAAGAACCAAAACTACTTTTTTCTAAAAAAAACATCTTTATAGTCGCCATGTCGCCTTGTCGCCATGTCGCTATGTCGCCCTGTCGCCCTGTCGCCCTGTCGCCTTGTCGCCTTGTCGCCATGTCGCCATGTCGCCTTGTCGCCATGTCGCCATGTCGCCATGTCGCCTTGTCGCCTTGTCGGCATGTCGCCATGTCGCCATGTCGCCTTGTCGCCTTGTAGCCTTGTTGCCATGTCGCCTTGTCGCCATGTCGCCTTGTCGCCATGTCGCCTTGTCGCCATGTCGCCTTGTCGCCTTGTCGCCATGTCGCCATGTCGCCCTGTCGCCTTGTCGCCTTGTCGCCATGTCGCCTTGTCGCCATGTCGCCTTGTCGCCATGTCGCTTTGTCGCCATGTCGCCTTGTTGCCATGTCGCCTTGTCGCCTTGTCGCCATGTCGCATTGTCGCCTTGTCGCCATGTCGCCATGTCGCCCTGTCGCCCTGTCGCCTTGTCGCCTTGTCGCCATGTCGCCATGTCGCCCTGTCGCCTTGTCGCCATGTCGCCATGTCGCCTTGTCGCCATGTCGCCTTGTCGCCTTGTCGCCATGTCGCCATGTCGCCTTGTCGCCATGTCACCATGTCGCCATGTCGCCATGTCGCCATGTCGCCTTGTCGCCATGTCGCGAAGTCGCCTTGTCGCCATGTCGCCCTGTCGCCATGTCGCCTTGTCGTAATGTCGCCATGTCGCCCTGTCGCCTTGTCGCCATGTCGCCATGTCGCCCTGTCGCCATGTCGCCTTGCCGTAATGTCGCCATGTCGCCCTGTCGCCTTTTCACCTTGTCGCCCTGTCGCCATGTCGCCTTTTCGCCATGTCGCACACTGGTAAAAAGGGACTTTTTAGGTGGACATTACTCATAAACTGCATTAAAATTGTAAATTATCTACTACAAATACTGAGTATATGTTTATTAACTGTAGAGGATTATTTTCTGCAGATTTTAATAATTATTAGCTAGTTTCTACATTTCACATTTACTCGAAATAGAATTAAAACATGTGTTTGAAAATTATCTTATTGATTTTATTTATTTTCGAAGTTATAACTAATAAAAAAAAACTATTGCTGCCAGTAAACTCTTTACTTTACTTCTGCTTCGATATCAGCTGAAATAGTTTCGAATAGTTTTCGATAAAAAATTAACAAAATTGTTCGAAAAATCTATTTTAATCGGATTTTCTTTTTTCATTTAATTTTAATTGATTTCTGACACCTATTGTGCACACAATCCAACTTCAACTGGCTTTCGATTTTTATCATTAACCATAAAATATATATAGGTACCTATATTTCTTAATAGATAAAAAAAATATTAAATTGGTTAAAAATTGACGAATCTGTAGTTTTATTTTCAATGTCGAAGTAAAGTCAAAATCGTGCTTTTTGAAATCATTTTGAATGCTTGAAAGCAATATTGATTCGAGAAAAATTAGGTTATATACCAAAAGTTATGTATTTCTAATTCGTCTTAATAATTATGATCAAAACTACATATTTTTGAATAACCTAAATCCATTTGAGCTCATGCGCCGTTACTTGTGTCACTAAAATTTAAATCACACTCATGGGGAACCACAGCATAAAACTGGTCTGAATTTTTTTTTTTTTTCTTCTTTGGGCTTAAAAGTCATATAACCCATTTCTCAAAAAACTGAAAAGTTCTCATTATCAAAACTTTTAAAAATAATCTGTTCATTCACATAGTTGCGAACATCAAAATTCTTTTCTTGAGCGGTTTGTTCTCTCCAGATTTTAATTAAATCATTCCGTAAAAATTAAATTTTCAACGAAAATTTCCAATATAGCATGCTTATGGTTGTGTATGGCTTTAAATATTACCGTTGTGTAATCTATAAGAATTACTCGTCCGGACAACGAAAACCGGAAGGTGGGCAAAGGTGGGCAAAAAAAGTTACAGAACTTCAAAAATTGTATAGACCCTTAATTCTATCAAATGGTTCTCCAGTGTTTATTGGGTATTGTTAACAAAAAATTCTTTAAGTGTTGCATATACACATATAGTGCTGACAACTGTTCTCAAAAAAAAATAAACTCGGTTGAAAACAAACAGAGCTAAAACACGTTATCTTAAAAAAAATTGCATTATGTGCAAAGTCCTGGAATCATCTTTTGCTTTGAAAAGACTGCTCTGTTAGCTGGAGAAATTTTCTCAAATGAAATAAATTGGGTGGTTTCATAGTTGTCAATCATTCCTTATAACTGTGAAAAGTCCAGTTTGTCTCTTATTTGCATTCAAATTTCAACCAAATGTCCACCTAGATGGATCATTTTCACCACCATGTCGCCATGTCGCCATGTCGCCTTGTCGCCATGTCTCCTTGTCACCATGTCGCCATGTCGCCTTGTCGCCATGTCGCCTTGTCGCCATGTCGCCATGTTGCCTTGTCGCCTTGTCGCCATGTTGCCATGTCGCCTTGTCGCCATGTCGCCATGTCACCTTGTTGCCTTGTCGCCTTGTCGCCATGTCGCCTTGTCGCCATGTCGCGAAGTCGCCCTGTCGCCTTTTCGCCTTGTCGCCTTGTCGCCATGTCGCCTTGTCGCCATGTCACCTTGTCGCCATGTCGCCTTGTCGCCATGTCGCCTTGTCGCCATGTCGCCATGTCGCCTTGTCGCCTTGTCGCCATGTCGCCATGTCGCCTTGTCGCCTTGTCGCCATGTCGCCATATCGCCTTGTCGCCATGTCGCCATGTCGCATCTGAAATTTTGGGATTTTCGCTCGGAGATTTTTTTTTTGAGATTTTTTCCTGGAGATTTTGTCTATACCCAGGTCTGTCTTGGGGATTTTGGCTTTGGGGATTTTCTCTTTGGGATTATGGGTTTCGGTCATTCATCACCAACCCTTGACAAACAATTGAAATTTCAAATACATTCGATTCCCTATAAGTCGTACTGTATCACTAACGATTCTCGAGCTACTTGTATTGTTTCAACCGTCCTTTGCTTCAACAGTACCTAATCTCCCCTAATTAGAGATTTAGGTGACAAAATATGAAATAAAAGTAACAAATTGAGTTTTAAAAAAATATTGAACTCTTAATTGATTTGCAGCAAAAAATATTTTGATTTATTAATTATTTCTTATTATTAAGAAATGTTTTAGTGAAAGAATTGTAAAAAACAAAAATCTATTATGAGCGGAGGGAGCAAAATACAGTTGCAAAGTCGGGACTTTTCGAAATTTCGCAAAAACTGCATTAAATCGAAAACCGTAAGAATTTGATCCATTACTTTTGGGACACCCTGTGTGAGTGAACGTGCAATAATGGCTGTAACAAATAAAAATGTTTCTGAACATAAACTATATAAATGCACAATGTTTTGCCTACAAATCGTTTGACCCTATCACAAATGAAAGCAATGTATCAAATTACCAAACGGAGTTTTTGAATTCATTGGATATACCAGGACTATAATGTATCAAAAAACCTTGCCATATTATTAGGTCCAAGCGAAAAAATATAATTTTTTGGTTCATGCTGCTGAATTTTTTAAGTTTTTGTCGAAATGTCTTTAATTTTTTTTATCCCATTTACCTGCGCTTATCATGTATGTTAGGATCTTCTAGTATAGAGAAATTAAAACACCACGAGTTAATAGTTCAAAGTATAATTCAGGAATAGGTTAAGTTTTCATATATACATAGTTTAGCAAAATATAGTATAAGAGTTCAAGTGTTGCCATTTAGTTACTTAAATTTAAGTAGTAATTAAGTAGTGTGTAAGTATTAATTTAATTTGTAATTTCAATTTCATTTATTTTCAATACACCTTCTCAAATTAAATTTGCATACTAAATCCTAGCTTGTTAACAAAATACAAATGTTTTACTTTTCTTAAATTTTTCGTTAATATCGGCAACCATATTATTTGTTGATATGTATTTTAAGTTAATAAAACCTTTTTCAAAAATGTCTCTTACAAAATGTACTTTGATATCTATATGTTTACTTCTGGCATGGTATACTGGATTCCGAACCAGTTGTTGTGCGCTTAGGTTGTCACCATATAGCACAATGGGATTTGTAGCAACATATCCAAATCCAATGTCGTTTATGAGGTTGCGCAAGTACAGAAGTTCTTTAGATGCAGAAGAAAGTGCCATGTACTCGGCTTCAGTACTGCTGAGTGCCACAGTAGGTTGTTTTCTGGACTCCCATGAAACTGCGCATCCAGCGAGCATGAACACAAAGCCCGTAAAAGATCGTCTGTCGTTTGAATCTCCACCCCAATCAGCATCAGCGTACCCAACCAATTCAGCAGCAGACTTTCTGAAAATAAGTTTCAAATTTATTGTTTTATTCAAATACCTGAGCAAATGTTTTGCAGCTGTCAAATGCTCTTTATGAGGGTTCGTATTGAACTGCGATAATTTAATCACAGAATGTGATATATCAGGTCGTGTTGTTAGACTTATGAAATTTAACGACCCTATAAGTGATTGAAAAGTCCTTGTATCAACCTTTGCACAGTTTGGACATAATGTGCATTTTTCCAACTTCGATCCCGGATCCAACGGTGTGCTAACTGGCTTACATTCTAGCATTCGAAAATCATCTAAAACCTCTGCAATAAGCTTTGTTTGACCCAGTTTAATCGGACCTCTATCACCTTCTCTTTCAAATTCCATACCCAAAAAATAGTTGATGGGTCCTTTGTCTTCGAGTTTAAACTCCATAGCAAGTTTTAACTTGACCTTGTTTAAGTCTTCTTCCTCCTTAAAAGCGAGAATAATATCGTCTACGTAAACGACCAAAATATTTATAATTCCTTTTTGACCAGATGATGTATAAACGCAATTATCGTAGGAAGATCTCACGAAACCAATTTTTAGCAGGACGCTATTTAGTTTTTGATTCCACTGCCTTCCGGACTGCTTAAGTCCATATAAGGCTTTCACCAGCTTACATACTTTTCTCGGATGTGCTTTGCTCACAAAATGTTCAGGTTGCTCCATATACATGTTTGTATCCAGCTCACTGTTGAGGTACGCAGAAGTTATGTCAATTTGATGTACAAGCAATTTTAACTCTACGGCCAAAGCAATTACTAGCCTTATTGTTGAGTATCTGGTGACTGGAGAGAAAGTTTCAGTAAAATCCTGGCCATATTTTTGACTGCAGCCTTTCGCTACAAGTCTGGCTTTGTACCTCTCAATTTTACCATTCTTGTCTTTTTTAATATTAAAAACCCATTTGGATTTTATAGCCTTACGATATGCTGGCAAATCGACTAGAACCCAGGTTTTATTTTCAGATAACGAACGATATTCAGCTTCCATAGCATTCTGCCACAATTGCGAATCTTTACCACTTAGGGCTTCTTTAACGGTACTCGGTACGTTCTCGCAACTTTTACCAACATTAAGCATAAAGTTCAAAGAATTTGACCTTCGCCTGGGATTTACCTTTTTTCTTGTTATATTTTCTACGTTTCTAACTCTACCACTTCTTAAAATGCTAGGACTAACCTGGTTTTCAATTTCAGTAGACGCCTCTTTATTACTTGCATTGGAATTCATTTGCAATTCGTCATCCTCACAGTCCTCGAATTCATCATCAACTCCAACAGGAATTTCATTATCAGAAAATTCATATTCTTCTACAGCAGCTTCGCGTTCAAAAGTACCAGCATCTTCGTTAACAACGTGACCAGGAACAACATCTTGTGAAACACCAACAACAACAGCATTTTGTGAAGCACCAACAACAGCAGCATCTTGTGAAGCAGATTTTTCGACGGGTATTTCAATTTCACACACATCTCGAGCATTATCGTCTTGTCCGATAGCATCTTCAAATTCGACGTCATCACCTTCTTCTTTAAAAGATTTAATTTGTGTGAAATTATGATTATCGACCTCATCTTCTCTCGATGATTCAATAAGAACATAATCGGAGTCTGTAACACAGATTTTAGACGGATTTTCAATAAATTTAACATCCCGACTTATATGAATTTTACCCGTTCTGCGTTCATATAATCTATAGGCTTTAGCCTCGTCAGAATAACCCACCATTAAACATTCAATGCCTTTTGGGCTAAACTTCGAATTACCTGGTTTCTTATTCAGCATGAATGCTTTACATCCGAAAATCCTCAAATGAGACACGTTTGGTGTAAATCCAAACCAAGCTTCAAATGGTGTTTGAAGTTCCAATAACTTTGTCGGTGATCTGTTCCTCAGATAAACGGATGTGTTTATTGCTTCAGCCCAAAAACCTTGCTTCATATCAGCTGCAATCAGCATACAACGCGCCATCTCCACAAGAGTTCTATTTGCTCTCTCGGCGCACCCGTTTTGCTGTGGAGTATAAGGGGAAGTTAATTGATGTTGAATACCATTATATTTTAAAAAATTGTTAAAATCTTTGTTTACGTATTCCTTCCCGTTATCGCTTCTCAAAATTTTGATTTTGTTACCAGTCTGTTTTTCTGCCATTAACTTAAACGACTTAAAAAAATTCAATGCCTCGCTTTTCTGACGTAAGAAGTACACAAAAATCATGCGAGAGTGATCGTCAATGAAAGTTAAAAAGTATTTTACGCCTCCATTTGATACACTCCTCATGGGTCCACAAATATCGGTGTGGATAATTGAAAGCACAGACTTACTTCTATTTTCCGATAACGCAAATGGTAAAGATGACATTTTTCCCCTCAAGCAGATCTCGCATTTGAGAGCAGCTTTGGTGATATTTTGAGAGCTTACACCTCGAACCATGTTTTTATTGAACAGGTTATGCAAACTTTGTCCATTTAAATGGCCATACCTTTGATGCCACAATGCAAAAACCTTATCCCATCCAGCAACAGTAACAACTTCTCCAGTATCACAGCTAACCCCAGCACCATCAGCAACAACAAGACTTTCAGTATCCAACCTTCCACCATCACCCGCAGCTTCTCCAATTCCCTTATCCAACACAGTACCTCCAGCCTTTGTAGAGCTGGCTGAACAAGCAGCAAGTGCGTTAAATTGCTTTTCTTTAAAAACATAAACGTTGTTGACCTTGATTGCACACAGCAACTCAATAGATGACCGATCAATAATTTCCGCACGCTTATCTAAAAAGACAACTTTATTTCCAGCACTAGTAGCTTTACTCACAGAAATAAAATTCATTTGCAGATCTGGTACAAATAATACATTTTTCAATGTGATCTTTTTATTCGCGAATAAATCTATTTCGCCAATTCCCGCTGAATTAATAAACTTCCCTCCAGCTAGTTCGATTTTTTCTACGTGATCGGTACAGAAAGAAAATTTTTTTCTGTCACAGCACAAGTGACTCGTTGACCCACTGTCTATAATCCATGTATTTTCATCAAATTCTTTCGTACATATAGAATTTAATAATGCAAACGCTGAAGTGACCGCAACACTTGATGAGTGTTTTTGCCTTTCGCAATTTGAAGCCACGTGACCCTGGCGCTTACATCGATAACACCTACCTTTGAAGGGCGCTCTATCTGATAAACCATTCGATTGAGCAGGCTTTTGATATGCAGAATTTTTGTGCGCATATTTATTTTTCTTTTGCTTATTGTGCAAATATAATGCTCTTTCTGATGAAAATTCAGCTGGCTCAGTCTCTCCACGGCGTTGGCCTTCCTCAAGAAGTTTCACCTTCAAAATTTCGACGGATGGTAACTTATCCCGTGACTCGATTGCGATGATGAAATTTTCGTACGCGCTCGGTAAACTGGAAAGTAAGATTATCGCCAGTAGTTCATCTTGTAGCTCGATGTTTAGTTCCTTGATTTTTTCTGCCAAATCGAAGAAAGAATTAATATGAAGCTGAACATTATTACCTTCCATTTTCAATTGTAAAAGTTGCTTGAAAAGTGTGACTTTCCTTGCCGGCCCTGTGGGTTGATGGATTTTTTCCAAACTTTCCCAAGCTTCTGCAGATGTCTTACAATTTTTAATGTAATTTATTTGCGAAGGCTTTACGCACAAAAGTATTGTAGCTAGTGCTTTTTCATCTTTCGTGCACCATAATGTCGATTCCTCTACTTTGTCTGGTTCTGGCTTCACAGAACGCCCAGAGACATAGCTCCATAAATCGTTGTGAATTAGAACGCTTCTCACTAGAATTTTCCACGAATCATAGTTTTGTTCGCTCAATTTCTCGATTTGGTAAATTGAATTTGACATTTTACTTGCAATTAATAAAAAAATATAGAAGTTAGCAAAACGCGGGAAAACGATGGCCCATAACCTTTGTTAGGATCTTCTAGTATAGAGAAATTAAAACACCACGAGTTAATAGTTCAAAGTATAATTCAGGAATAGGTTAAGTTTTCATATATACATAGTTTAGCAAAATATAGTATAAGAGTTCAAGTGTTGCCATTTAGTTACTTAAATTTAAGTAGTAATTAAGTAGTGTGTAAGTATTAATTTAATTTGTAATTTCAATTTCATTTATTTTCAATAATGTAGATACGGATTGCCTTAAAAAAAGTCAAAGAATTCATACTTTTTGATACAAAATAACGTATATAAGGGGATAAGCTACAAAAGAAGTTTCCTATGGAATTCATGCCGGGAGAATTATCAGACCGGTCCAATACTTGAATTTGTATATCGAGGAATAACATGACATTCTTAACTTTATGGCAAGGACCCAGTCTTGCATAGATATAGATGCTTCGAGTCTCGAGCCTATTCTGAAATCGTAAAATCAAAACGTTCCCAAGCTCCTTTTGTTTTGGTCTGGAGCTATGGCGTTTTCCTTTCCCTGAAATAGCAGCACAGCCAATAATGATCAGAGGATGTTTTTTTATTTGATTAACGTACTTGTCTGGTCTTATACGAAAAAAAAACTACTCCAAATCTAAGAAAATTACGTACTATCCAGACGATCAGAGCTTCTATGTTTATGCGAAATGCGATCCTTGCCATTAAAGTTAAGCATGTTACGTTATTCCTCGGTACAAAAAAATTAAGTATTGGACCGGTCTGGTAATTATCCGGGCGTGAATTCAATAGGAAACGTCTTTTAGAGCTTATCCCCTATTGTACGTTATTTTGTATCAAAAAGTATGAATTCTTTGACTTTTTTTAAGTCAATCCGTATCTACATGATAAGTGCAAGTAAATGGGACAAATAAAATTCAAGATATTTCGACAAAAACTTTGAAAATTCAGCAACATGAACCTAAAAATTGTATTTTGTTCGCTTGGCCCTAATAATATGGCAAGGTACTGTAGGTGTTTCATTAACCTGCATATTCAAAGGCTGCAATTTAAGAACCGAGTGTACTGTATGGCCACCATCTAATAACATGGCTGCAATTTCCAGAGCCAATACTATTTTATTTTCAGATCGTATTTATGCTAAATGTAATGATATCAAAAATGTTTTTCCCGTACCATCGGGTGCATCTAAGAAATACAAACCACAACTCTGATTGATGACACCTTTCATAATAGTGTCATACTTCGGGAATTGGTTTGCACAAATATTCTTAATTCAACGCAATTGTATTGCCTTCCGCGTAGTATTTCTTGATCAAGAACATCTTGCTCTTCACGATTTGGAGCAACCAATCCTAATTGTGCCAATGCTTTATTCGCAATCATCAAACAAAACACGTGTCCTCAATAAAGATCACAACTAATCACGGAAATTATGCTAAAGTTCGAGTGGATTTGAAGGATTAGATGTGATTATATTTATTTTTACTGAGAACAATATGATGTGGCGAAGACAAAACAGATGAACCAGGAAGCGTTGAGTCCCAATGAGTGTCTGCTTCAAGCAAATTCAAACGTTGACAGGCATCACAGACTATAAACAATAATTATTATTTTGAAAGCCTGTCTTAATATATTTTTTTACAAATAAAGCTAAGTTAAACTTTTTAAAAAGCAAGAGTGTTTTTTCACTCGTACAAATTGACAGCTATATGAAAGTGGGAGAAAAGGTATTATTTTTTTTTATAAAAACCATCTACATATTAATACCTTTCAAACAAACAAAAAATTACCAAAATCGGACCAGCCAAACGCGAGTTTATCGGCCACACACACTTAACGAACTCATTTTTATATATAAGATATTTAATTTCAGTAATGTTTTCATTTTGAAGAAAAAAGAAAGAAAATATCAAAAAGAAAAGAAAAAGAAATATCATTATAGTACACTGAAACGAAAATCTAGTCCATATTGATATTTAAATTGTCAAGGTAAAATTTTTATTTTCAACCTAGAATTAAAACACTGGGAAACACTGCATTAATGGATGGCAAATTGTATGAAGTTTATGAAACCGGCGGCGTTCGGACAGATTTTTCCATGCCTTTTAGCGGCAAAGTGGCTACTTTTGGGTTGCGTTAACAAATCAAATGGTTGGACAGATTTTTTCCGGGTCAAACAAACTGAAAGGAAGGCTCTACTCCGTGGTTGTGCGTCCATCAATCACATATAGCTCACAATGTTGGACAGTTTACAGAAAGTATGAGGTAAGTTAGCGGCGGATAAAATGAAGATGCTTCGTATGAAAGCAGAAGTTACAAAGCTTGATTAAATTAGATGTACGAAGATCCGAGGAAGCCTTTATTAGTATAACCCATGATGGTTGCAAGTATTCAACCTCTCTCGGAAATGGAAAGGTTGGATGGTGGTGGGATAAGCAAATGCCAAATTGGCAGTGGGTGGGGGTCAAAATAGCATTTTTTTTAATCTCTCGGAAATGTGTCCAAAGTGGCAGAGGTTGTTGAAGAAGGTGTAATAAAGACAATTCCAAAATGACAGAAAGCGAAATGGACGGAAAAGGGTTGGCAGAAGGGCCCAAAGTGGTAATTTTTTTTTGAAAATTTACCTAACTCGGAAATTAATGCCATTTTGCAAGTCTGTTCCTGATGATATGTAGTCAAAACATTAAAAATGGCAAAAATCAGACTGGATGAGTTCTTTTTGTTTTAATTTTTTTCTTCGGATATACCTACAAAATATTAAAATAGAACGGCAACACCTACAATATTATATTATATCTTTTTTTAAAGCCAGAAACCAATTAATTAATTATCTTTTCTAAATCAGATTCTAAAATGTCGTACAGTTTTTGACCAAATAATTTTAAACTCAACATTTTAACTGTTTTAATTTTTTTTTAACAAAAAAAGTAACTTCCTCGTCTATGCTTCTGTTAAAAACACCTTATCTCAAAAAATTGAAAACGACCGAATCAGTTGTTAAGGCTATATTCAAAGGAGGGAAGAGAGATCCTGAGAAACATGTCAAAAAGGCAACCACGCCATTAAACTAGGGCTGATGATTCCACCCGGGTATAATGCTACTCGGGTACCCGGTGTCAGTACTTTACACAGTAAATAAATAAATAAATAAAATATAGCACGGTAAAAAACAACAAATGATTGATAAGGATAAACAAAATATTCGTTTGTTGTGTTTTTTGTGTTCTGTCCGGCCACTTTTGCACTTAAATACATATAAGTTCTACAATTTAAAGAGGACCATTTACTTTATTACACCACACACAGACGTTTCATTTCATTACATTTTATTTCATGCTGTTATAAAGCATTTTTTACATTATTTGTTCTCCAGAAACTTATCAACTTTCAGAACAACATACCATGTTATACCTTAAATCAATATAAAGCTTGCGCTTTTCAATAGCTAATACGACAAAAACAAGAAATTTGCCTAGCCTCACCACCCCTAAACTTGAACCTGAACTCTGTGTAATATTATTACTGCTTGCATTGACTTTACTCCCACTTCAATTAGTCTGAGTTAAACTTAGGTAACGATCACTAAAATCCGCCACCTGAACATTGCCATGGCAAAAAGCCATACTTTGGTCCTTATGGTGAATGCAAACTATATGCGAAAAGTTTGCCTCTACGAGACACGATTTGCAATTAATCCCTCTGGAAGTATTATATGCACAGAAACTTCCCCTTCCCACTCCCAACAATGCTTTTCTCAAAACTTTTCGTTAATAATTATTATTTATGAATATTCCCAGGGTAAGTACTTAACCTCCACTTACTCTGCATCGACGGTTGGCGGCGCTGTCTCTGTGCCAATATGTTGTTAGCAACGAACTATTAAATATAAGTTAGCCAACCCAGCCCTCCGTTAAGTTTTTTTTGCGACTGCAAAAGTGCAAACCCGTAGAAACATACATAACGCACTCCATGGAAAAACCACTGACTACACCCATCATCGGAAATTGACAACCGTGGGAGAAGTTATAGCAACGTTTGGAAAAAAGTTTCAAATTTTTTGTCTGCAATCTTTTTTCTTCGCTTAGACCATCGGAACCGAATTCAGGAAAACGCGAGACGAAAATTTATATGTTATTAAGCAGCACCAACAAAAACTTTTGCTTTGTTTGATTTTTTTTTAGTTTTTATATATTAAATTTAGTAGCAAAAACAAAGTGAACAAAATGGTGGCAGAGTTGACTCTGCTCGAATTCGACTTCGAGCTCAAGATTTTTCAATCAAAAATTACTTTGTTGTCGTTTGTCGATCTGTTGTTTTAATTTGATTTTTTTTTTAAGAAGAAAATACGTCGTGGGAAGAGTAGAAGGTAAAGTTAACACGAAAAAGATTGTGCAAACATAGAAAATCCAAGTCATGTTGATGGAGATTTCTGATGGCTGGGAAAGAGAAGTCTGATTCATGCAAATGGAAAATGAAAATACCCCAAAGCTAGGTATTGAAAAAGTTATGGACTTTAAGGGTGAAAAGGGAAAAAACAAATAACAAAAATTAAAAAGTTTTCAACAACCTTTTTTTATTAGGGACAAGGGAAAATTATTCGTGAGTTATGGTACCTACTTTACTTAGATACGAAAAAATATAATTCTCAATTTTAATTTTGTGGCTCAAGATTGAGAAATTGAATTTCATACCTACTTTAACCCAACAATATTGGTTCAAGCGCTCATATATGTATATAGATTATAGATGAGTATTTTTTTTTTTTTTAATTTTAATATTTTGCAAACTTTGAATACAAAAAACCGCTGGAAAAATCTTCTCCGTGTTTTTTAACCACGAAAAAAAAACTAACATCAATTTAACATTTTTTAAATATCAAATTCACATTTTCTAAATATCTAAAATTCTAAAATGCTGGAAAATATGTTTTATGATCAAAACAATGTTTTTATTATAAGAATGATATTTAAATATCACATTTTTGAATTTTTTTTCATATTTTTTTATCAATTTATCATTTCAATTGTTCATCTATTTCTTATTCCAAACGATTAAAAAATACTAATTAAAAAACTTTTAATTTGTACTAAATCAAAGGCGCTTTGTGTTTTTTCGAAGTAAAATGTACAAATAAAATTTGATCGGCAATAAGATCAAGGGGCACGGTAGTGCCCAGCCAAGTTCTCTTGCTACTTTAGCACTACACCCTTATTTACAGGTCAAGGGGCACGGTAGTGCCCAGCCAAGTTCTCTTGCTACTTTAGCACTACACCCTTATTTACAGGAAACAACTCAGGCCATTTTCGACCCCCCTCTAACTTCCACACCAAAGATGCTAGAAATTTCAAACTCGCTACATTTATTGAGCTTGTTGTGATTTTACTTCACATAATAGAGAAAATAATATCACAACAAAAACATTACTGTTAAAAAAAGAGCCAAGTTCTCCTATGTTGAAATTATGCTGGCACAAAAAGTACTGAGATGTAAAAGTGTACCAAGTTCTAAAGTTTGGGTTCAAATTCGTATCAATAAAATTTTGATTGTTCTCTTGACAATTTTTCTTAATTATCGATTTTTAAAGTTATTTCAAAAATTGCCAAGTAAACAATCAAAATTTTATTGATACGAATTTGAACCCAAACTTTAGAACTTGGTACACTTTTACATCTCAGTACTTTTTGTGCCAGCATAATTTCAACATAGGAGAACTTGGCTCTTTTTTTAACAGTAATGTTTTTGTTGTGATTTCACTACTTTTTGCAAGGTATGGCTGTAGAATATAAAATCTCTATATTTGATGAAAATTCAGTGAAAATGGGTGGTTGCCACGCCCCCTGCCTGAAATTCTCAAACTTTAAATTTTTTCCTTTGTGTAAACTACCAGCTCCACCATTCTACCAAATTTCAAGATTCTACGACAATCAGAAGTGCTCTATAATAATTTATGAAAATTCAGCGGAAATGGGCGGTTGCCACGCCCCCTGGCTGAAATTCTCAAATTTTAAATTTATTCCTTTGTATAAACTATTAGCTCTACTATTCTACCAAATTTCAAGATTCTACGACAATCAGAAGTGCTCTATAATAATTTATGAAAATTCAGCGGAAATGGGCGGTTGCCACGCCCCCTGGCTGAAATTCTCAAATTTTAAATTTATTCCTTTGTATAAACTATTAGCTCTACTATTCTACCAAATTTCAAGATTCTACGACAATCAGAAGTGCTCTATAATAATTTATGAAAATTCAGCGGAAATGGGCGGTTGCCACGCCCCCTGGCTGAAATTCTCAAATTTTAAATTTTGTCCTTTGTATAAACTACCAGCTCTACCATTCTACCAAATTTCAAGATTCTACGACAATCAGAAGTGCTCTATAATAATTTATGAAAATTCAGCGGGAATGCCGGTTGCCACGCCCCCTGGCTGAAATTCTCAAATTTAAAATTTTTTCCTTTGTATAAACTACCAGCTCCACCATTCTACCAAATTTCAAGATTCTACGACAATCAGAAGTGCTCTATAATAATTTATGAAAATTCAGCGGAAATGGGCGGTTGCCACGCCCCCTGGCTGAAATTCTCAAATTTAAAATTTTTTCCTTTGTATAAACTACCAGCTCTACCATTCTACCAAATTTCAAGATTCTACGACAATCAGAAGTGCTCTATAATAATTTATGAAAATTCAGCGGGAATGCCGGTTGCCACGCCCCCTGGCTGAAATTCGCAAATTTAAAATTTTTTCCTTTGTATAAACTACCAGCTCTACCATTCTACCAAATTTCAAGATTCTACGACAATCAGAAGTGCTCTATAATAATTTATGAAAATTCAGCGGAAATGGGCGGTTGCCACGCCCCCTGGCTGAAATTCTCAAATTTTAAATTTTTTCCTTTGTATAAACTACCAGCTCTACCATTCTACCAAATTTCAAGATTCTACGACAATCAGAAGTGCTCTATAATAATTTATGAAAATTCAGCGGAAATTGGCGGTTGCCACGCCCCCTGGCTTAAATTCCCAAGTTTTAAATTTTTTCCTTTGTATTAACTACCAGCTCTACCATTCTACCAAATTTCAAGATTCTACGACATTCAGAAGTGCTCTATAATAATTTATGAAAATTCAGCGGAAATGGGCGGTTGCCACGCCCCCTGGCTGAAATTCTCAAGTTTTAAATTTTTTCCTTTGTATTAACTACCAGCTCTACTATTCTACCAAATTTCAAGATTCTACGATAATCAGAAGTGCTCTATAATATATGATGAAAATTCAGCGGAAATGGGCGGATGCCACGCCCCCTGAATTGAAAATCTCAAATTTTCGATTTTTTCCTTTGTATACACCACAAGTCCTATCACCGTGTAAAATTTCAAGTTTCTACGATATCGGGAAGTTCTCCATAATTTTGATGATCTGTCAGTGAGTCAGTGAGTCAGTTACGGTTTTTGCGATTTTTGAAGCCCTATATCTCAGAAACTACTCATCGTAGGAGGCTGAAATGTAGTGAGTTTGAAATTTCTAGCATCTTTGGTGTGGAAGTTAGAGGGGGGTCGAAAATGGCCTGAGTTGTTTCCTGTAAATAAGGGTGTAGTGCCAAAGTTGCTAGAGAACTTGGCTGGGCACTACCGTTCCCCTTGATCACCATTATTATATAAAGAATATTCACTAATGTTTTGTTTTATTTTAAAGACAAAAAAAAGAAAAATACTTAAATTAATAAAAAAGAAAAAGAAAGAAATAGAACTGCAAATAACCAATATTAACAGTTAATTAAAAATCTACTGCGAAATTTTTCAATCTATACTGCATTTTTTTTAGGATCTACTGCTCAAATTTTTTTTAGAAATGGCAACGCCGATAAAACCTAAAACCGAAGACGAGCTTTTCAATACAAAAAGAATTATCAAAATTGGTTCACTAAGTCCAAAGTTATGAGGTTACAAAAAAAAAATACAGACGAATTGAATACCTCCTCCTTTTTGGAAGTCGGTAAAAAGTGCATAAATGTGTAGTTAGTTTATTGCTTCAATTAGTAATAATATCCAGTTAAAGAATTTCGTTAGTTTTTTTATTTTTGTGTACAAAAACACACAATATTTTTTTTCTTAGATCATGTGTAGAAAAAGGTACACGCACTTTGTTTTAGTTTTTAAAAAATATTTAAACAGCCCTAAAAAGAATGACGTACCTAACTAAGCATATTTATAAAATCTAAAAGGTTTAGATGTTATCACAGTTCAATTTCTAATTAAAAATTAAGCACATGTTTGAAAAGCTGATGTAGGAAAAATACACACACGTTGTTTTATTGTTTAAATAACTTTTTAATGAATGACGCTATTGAATAGAATCAAAATAATAACATGTCTGTTAAATTTTTTGCTTAATTTCTAAACGTTTTGTGAACTAATTATTTTAATAGATTTATTTATTTGTAGGAACACAATTTTAATATCATTTTAATAGATTATAAAAGTATGAATCGTGAGTAAAACGAAAAAAAAACAGAACGAAAACTGTACTAATACATTTTATTTTTTGTAATTTAAATTAATAAAAAAAATACTTAAAAACTGTGTAATAAAATCGCAATATTAAAAACTAATCATTTTTGTTTTGAAAAAGGGCTAATTCCAAAGGTTGTATGAAAGAATTTTTAACCCTGTACAAATTTGGATTATTTTTTTTTTTTTTTAATTTTTTATGGTTATGTACCAATGCATGTTTTTTTTACAAAGTTACTTTCATAATATCATACTACTGGTAACGGTTATCCTGATACTTACCATATACAACACATTTTATAAATCTGTGTGCAAAAGGCATAACAGCTAAGTCGACTTATGTCAAAATTGAGTTTTTTTTTACAAAATCCGGACGCACAATAAGCGATTCCGTATGCAAATTTGCAATACCTTCGATAACATTTATGTAATTTTGTTTCAATTTAAAAAAAATGGTAGGTATTTCAAATCTATGTCATTAAATCGAAATATTAAAACCCAACTACGTTAGTTAGGGTTAGGGTTTTTTAACAGTGTAGCTTTGTTATATAATTTACTAAATTTAGATTTTTCCTAAAAAACACACGCAAGTGTATTTTTATCATAAAGGCTTATTTAAAACAGTATGGGAATAGAAGAAAGTAAAAACCCATGACTCAAAATAACAGCTTACACAAAATAAAATGATAAAATTCACAACTAGGTCGCATGTTCTTGTTGACCTGATGGAAATGAGGAGTTTTTGAGTAAAAGATGGTAAAAATTAACACTCTAATGGCTAATTTCATTAAGCCCTTTTAAGTATTTATCAGGCTTTTACATCCTAAAATGACGTTTGTTCCATACAAAAAACGTCTTTTAAAATTTTAAAAGACTGTTAAATGTTTATGAAATCGGCCATAAAAATTGTCAAAGCAAAGCATTATTTTAAAAATCCTAACTGTATTGCCGGTGGACGCTCATTTTTATATAAAATTGAAATAATTCAATTATTTTGATGTACCTTACCTACTCAGTTCTGACCCAAATAAATTATTTATTGCTTAAATATTTGAAATCTGAAGTTATTGATTTATAATTTTTTCTACACAAACCAGAAACAAAAAATGAAGTAGGAAAATGTATCACACTCTTAAAAATGGGAATACTCTATTACAAAAGTCATGTCTCACAACATTAAGGGGGGAAATCCCTCTGGACGACACCTTTTTCAATATTTTTTTATGAAAAACTGAAAGCACTTATTGAAATTTGGAAAATGACAAGATATTACTGACATTATTAAGTATTGAAAAAAAATTTTTTGAAATGAAAAAATAACGAAATGGCGGCTCTGGAGCCTTTCAAAGTTGACGCCTCTAGTTTACGCTGTGCAATGCACAGGTCCAGGAAATCATCTTAAATCAAAAAGGAAATTTTTTTCCGTTAGATGATATTAGTACGCATTGCATGAACCTAAATTTATTTTTTTTAAATGAAAAATAAAAATTAGAAATCAAAAAACGAAAAAAACCATGTTTTTTTTTACAAAGAAGTAGTTAAAACAAATATTTACTGTACAAATTTTATTCAACTTTTAGGTTCATGTTGTGGCCAATAAGTTAAGGAGTAAGTTGCTTAAAATTTCAAGTCGATAGCTTCATTAGTTTTTGAGTATCATTGCACGGCGCGGAAAAAAAACTAGTTTCGAAAAAAATGCGTTTAAAGATTTCGTTTTCGTACTATGGTAGGTTCGGAGCGCATTAGTTTCGGGACTATCTAGGCACTTTTGAGGCTTCATTTAAGGCTAAGACCACTGAAAATAGTTTCTTCGGTTGATAAATAAATTTAGTACGCAAAAAAAAAATAATGCAAAAATAAAAAATTCCAGAGGGATTTCCCCCCTTAAGTTGTTAAAAATAACTATTGATTTTCATCGCATGAGTGATTGCGAATGTAATACAAATATACCTACAGGGTGTCCCTTAAGTAGCTAAGGATAACTTAAGAGGTATAATCTATGAAATGTTTGCATTGTTTTTTGGTCTTTCCAATAATTTAAAGTTAAAGTAAGTTTAAGACTAGGCGCACACATGCTATTTTGATCGCGCGATTATTCAGTCGCAAATTGGATGACAAGAATTTCAATGACTGTAGACACAATTTTCAAATTTTTAATCGCGAGAAGCATGTGTGTTCAGTTCACAGTCATTGAAATCCTTGTGATCCAACTGAATAATCGCGCAACTTAAATCGCATGTGTGCGCCTAGTCTAAGTGTCTTTTTATGCATTAATTTTAAATACCCTAGTTCCCGAAACGTAACAGCTTCTATTCGCAGGCTTGCATTTTTCCGACATCAGTATTAATGCAAGTTTCCAGTGGATTCTTCTAGAGCAGTGTTTTTCAAGAGTTCCTTGAGGGGTCGCGGGCGCAAGCCAAAGATTAATGCAAAAAAATGTATGAGCTAAAATAAAATAAAAACAAAATTGTTCTATTTACCATATTTATTTTTTAATAAATATTGAAATCATGGATTGATCTTTGATACTTGAAGGATTATATAGTTTTTCAAGTCGGATCAACGAGAAATGAAAATTTTAGAAGCCATGGAGATTCAGGAAAATGATTCGAAAATATCAACAATTCATCATCAATAATTCATCTCTTCAATCCTAAACTCATGTCAATTATTTTCCCTTTGGCAGTCATCTCAGCTCTGTGTGATAAAGAACATTTTTGTGGAGTGTACCAATTTAATCGCCTAAAATCCCTAACAGTCGACTTCCCAAATTCCAAGGTCTTGCCTTTTATAGAGTTCACTACTCTGATCACATCTTTAAGAACATCAATTAATTCTGGAAGTAGTACCTTGGATGAAAGAACTTGTCGATGAAGAAAGCAGTGTGTCCATTAAAAGTTTGACATTATGAGCTTCAATTTTGCAATTAGTCCACTTTTGTTGCCTTATGGAAGTTAAATTTATCTGCACCGGATGTACAAATTTTACACAACATCATATAAACTTTGTTGAGTTTTCCAGAGCTCCATGGAAGCATTTTTTTGAGTTTTGAAAAAAAAAAAAAACAATTGATGTTAAATTTTTGTTCTCAATAAAAACTTTAACTTTCTTATTCCATGTGTACATATTTATATATTGTGCACCTGGTCATGTCAAAAATGTGGATACCAATGTCTAATTTTTGGCGTTTGTTGAGTTTTGAAAAAAAAACCTCCTCAATTGTCATTAGACATTAGAATTTAAGAATTCAGCAAATAAAAATGTCTCCAGTTGATACTGCAATTTACCGATTTATGGGGTACATTGTTGTGTATTAGGGTGTGTCACCCGACAAACTATTATAGTTCTATAAAGCTTTATAGATGCAATTGTTGCTTCTGTAAAGCATTATAGAAGCAAAATTGTTAGTAGGGCACTTTTGTATGGAAAAAAAAAGTACTCTAATTTTCAAATGTAATAGTGGTCAAAAGTTGTAATAGGGTCTGAGATTTAATAATGTGTAAAAATTTTTCCTCTCAAGGGAGTCGCGAACTCAAAAAGTTTGAAAAACACCGTTGTAGAGTGTGAAAACACACAGTTGGCAGTGTTTACTTATTTACCGTAAATCACAGCTTTCGAAGATCCTACTACATCATAAGCCGTGATTTATTGGGAACTGAGTACTAAGGTTAGTATAATTTCAAGCGGTAACAACAACAAAAGATTGCTTTAGATGAACAACAGTGTTTGTTATGAATAAACATTTTTTTTTTTTGCTAAACCTATAAGTTTTTAATCTTTCAACACCAAACTATTACTTAAAATAAATAAAAGTTATCTGAGTAGTAGGTAATTTATAAAACACGGCTATAATTAATCATCTTGATCGAGTTCTTAATTTTTTACAAACAAAATATTGTATCTTTACATCTCAATAAAAAATTTAGAAAAAAATGAATTCCTACGTCATTTGTTTGATCAGCCTATTACTCAGATCGGTAAACATTTTACACTTAACAAAACAAGAAACGATAATTTTTATTTTTAAATTTCTCCTTTTTTTATGCAAATCAAATACCTTATACAAATATGTGAGGGGGAAACACTCAAAATTAGAACTATAAAAGCCAAAAATTTTCAATCCATGAACCAAAGCTCGATAAAATGTCTTATAAAACAGTTGCAACGATAATATTATTAGGTCTTTTTATTGCCGTAAAGGGTGATGAAGGTGATCGCATTATTGGAGGAAAAAATGTGCAAATCGTAGAGTTTCCATTCCAAGTGTCATTGCAGTATAATAGACAGCACATTTGTGGTGGTTCTCTTTACGATAACGACAAGGTAATTACAGCTGCACATTGTGTGGAAACGTTTAAAGCTCGCGATTTAAGTGTTTTGACAGCGCTTCTTGGTACATCCTCATTAAGCGAAGGAGGCGTAAGAATGCCTATTAAGTCGATCGTTAAACATCAGTACTTTAACCTTACCGGAGATGGCAGCTACGACCTAGCAATGTTTACATTAAAGAACCCTGTCAACTTCAGCAGCACCATAGAACCAATTACCTTGGCAAATAAAACTCCAGAAAATGGAACACAAGTTTATGTCGTTGGATGGGGTGTGCTTAAAGCTTCAGATACAAAATCCTCAACTAAACTACAAGGCGTTCAGCTTGATTTCATTTCAAGGGCGGCTTGCGGACAGCCTCCAAATTTCTACAAGAAAGAAGATATAACTCCCACAATGATTTGTGCTGGTGCCGACCCAAAAGGATCTTGCAGAGGGGATTCGGGGGGTCCAATGATTGATATTAAAAGTAATTCATTGTTGGGAGTTGTGTCATGGGGATCATCAGTGTGTGCTGCCGGAGGTTTCCCAGGTGTTTATACTAATGTTGTAGCCTTAAAAAATTGGATTATAAGTACAGCTAAGGCCTTATAAACAAAATTTATAGAAATTGAAAACAAACATGAACTAGAACCAAATAAAAACTATGTATTATTAAATTATTATTTCTGTTTTAATCTTAAATCTAAGAAACCTTAAGCCGCCTCCACTTGCTGCAATCTTTGTGCTGATATTTTAACAAATAACAACTAGAAACTAGATACCTACCAGTAGGCCGTAGTTTGGTTTGGTTTTGATTTGAACTTGCAACGGTTGAGTCCACATCGAACGAGTTTCATTGCTAAACTCTGGTCGTGTGCAACGCACAATGGGGCAAAATGACAAAAAGGTGGTACTAAATCAACCAAAAGAGCTAGACACTTGAAATTTGGAACAAATCTTATTGATACAAATGTTATAGTCCAAGCGGCGCCCGTCGAGTTACTTAGTTCATAAGGTTCGAGGTTAAAATTGAAGTCAAATGAAAGATAATTTGGTACTGAAAATATAAAAATAGGGTTGCCACTTCTAAAATGGGAACTTCCATGTGGCAACCCTATTTTAAAGGAAAAATTGTCACATAACTAATACATTCATATCTTTGTTGTTTGGCCGGATAAAAATATTTTTGAAATGCCAAACGATAGTCAAAATGCAGTATAATGTGAATTTCAAAAATGTTTAGACTCTGTAATGTGAATTTCCTTTGCAAAAGCTTGCATGTTTTTCTCGTTCGTGCACACAATTTTTGTATAGGTCTGAAAAATGCATAACTGTTATTTGTCTAGACATATCTTAAGATATATTGAATGCAGCTGCAGGCTGGAGATTTTTGTGCTAGCATTTTACATCTTTTTATGAAGTTTTTTTTACGTTTTGTTTTATGAAGAATTGATTTTAAAGATTCTTATGATTTTTTTTATAGTTTTTGAAATGGAGTGTACTCCTTATTACTTGTATTTTAATAATTTTTTTATGAATTCAATAAATGCTTAAACTGAGCTTAAAATAAATATTTTCTGTGATATTCATTGCAGTCCAGTGCATTTATGATGTTCATATATGGGCGACCCAGCAGTTTGTACCACCCCCAAATTTTTTTTGCTCATTCGATAGAGCATTGTCTGAATATCATTACCCTGATTTTTCGCACTATCGAAATTCACCTTTTGGCCGCCATCTTGGATTTTAGTTTTTGTTGAATATCTCGATTTCTATTTATCCTACATAAAAGTTATGTATGCAAGAAACGTAGGCAATTATATTTTGCGTCTTTTATGTTAAGAACACTTTTTCGATATTCTGAATATTAAAAAAGTTACAAGCCAAAAAAGTAAAAAAAAACGAAAAAAATGACAATTTTAAAGATTTGAGCACTTTATCAAAATTATGAAATTATGAAGAGTTCACAGTACTGTGTGAATCCCTCTAAAATCCGAAAACGCCTTGTTTTAATTAGTTCACACTATCGAGGGACTACTGTAGTAGAACAAAAATAATTACATAATATAAACAACTTAAATTCAAATAAAAAACAACACTGACAAAAATCTTCTTTGAACAAAACAGTATAACTTTTTATGCACTAGAAAGCTAAACTATACACCATATTTTAGATAATACTTCTTTCTATCAAAAAAATGTCGGGTGCCACCTCGCAAATTCAGACAAGTACTCGGCAGCCCTACTTAAATGCTAAAAAACGCTAAAACCACTTGTTTTTTAGCCAAAGTGTATAATTTTTGATAGAGTTAAATGCCAATTTAGATGAGAGTGAAAAACTCAATTTTTGCTACAAAACGGGCATTAAATTAAAAATTCTAACAGGGTAGCAAAAAGTAGCAAAAAATACTTTTCATATTCTAAAACTAGACAAAACGCAGAACAAAATGACATATAAAACCTATTGGCGTTTGACGGCGAACACAACTAAATGACTAAGGTTTTCAGAAGAGTGCAGACAACACATCATTTTCAGGTTATTTTTCATTTTTGACTAGGAATTAAAATATTTTGTATGCATATTCATAAAAAGAAAATTATTAAAACGTACTCTAATTTTATTTCAAAAAGATTCAACTTAATACAAGTAGCCCAGTCGAATTAAACATTTCAAATGGAAAAAATAGATCGTGCAATTTTTTTCATATGACGGTAGAGGGGATCACTGAGAGCTTAAAACCAGTTTTTCGGGAAAATCGACCTTGTGCTTAAGCCACCATCTTGGTTTAAAGTTAAAACACGTTTTAGTGAATAACTCAACCATTTTTAACTTTTGACAAAAATTATTTATGTAAAACTTGTAGAAAATTTTATTTTCTATAACTTTTATCTTAATAAATTTTTCTATATGACCCATATTTTTCGAGTTAATTTGAAAAAACTATACCCCTACTCAGCTTAAATTTTATACCCGCTTTGATTATAGATTTTAGGATCAACGCAATATGGGAGTGTTTTTATATGTTTTTGGGGATGAAAAATCTAGCTGCAATGTTAGTTTTTGCAAATTCTTGAAATTTTATAAACAAAAGGAACTATCTCAAAATCGGTAAGTGTCGTTTTAAACAAAATTAGTAAATATTATAACTGATGTCTAGCAAGACAATTAAGTCTTTGAATTTTTCAAATCGCTTCATTTATGCCTGAGATATGACTAGGGTTGCCATGCGTCCGGGTTTTCCCGGACATGTACTCTTTTTTGGCTGTGTGGGGGACGTCCGGGATAGTTTCTATCAATTGTCCGGGATTGTACTCTTTTGAAGCCTTTAAAAATCTCACTTTTTGTATGCTACTCTTAATTCATTCCTTATTCAAAAAACGAATCGAGTTCATTAAAAGCGAGGCGTTTTTATTTTGGTCTATTATCTGCTCAATTCTTTTTTGTGTTCTGTTCCAATATAATCAAAACTCAAAAATGTGCGTATGAGGTACTGGTTAGTGAATTCTCTGACCAACAAAAATTTATTTTAATAATTTATTTAAATTTTATTATTTATTACAGTAGGTACCTTATTGTAAGACGTGCAAAATTTTAAACGATTAAGGGCCAATTTTTCAATAGTCAGTTAAACAGTCAGTTAGTACTTATTCCTAAGGATAGAGAAAAAATCAATTTTTCAACAGGCAGATATAGCTTATTCCTAAGAATAAATCTATCTGCTTCTTTCAGAGATGAATAAAATTATTCTAAGGAATAATCTCAATAAAAATATTGTGTCAGTTGTCAAAGCTGTTTTGAAAGAATTTTGAAAAAAAATACAGTGGAAAACAAGAAAACAAAAACAATCATGTATAAAAATGACGTTTAATTTTAAATATTTTTGAATTTGACAATTTTTTTTTGTTACTCTGTAGAATAAATTATTCTTGATTTAAAAATTCAATGTTTTTATCTGATTGTTTATGAGCCTAATAACTTTATTCGTCGAACAGTTAACTGACTGTTTATTAGAAGATTGAAAAATTGGCTCTAAGAAAAATATAAGTAAGTTGCTAAGTCAAAAAGACCATTTCTTAACTTAAATAGTAACTTACTAAAAATTCTATTAATAGTCAGTTAAACAGTCATTTAGTACTTATTCCTAAGGATAGAGAAAAAATCAATTTTTCAACAAGCAGATATAGCTTATTCCTTAGAATAAAACTATCTGCTTCTTTCAGAGACGAATAAAAATTATTCTAAGGAATAAACTCAACAAAAATATTGTGTCAGTTGTCAAAGCTGTTTTGAAAGAATTTAAAAAGAAATACAGTGGAACACAAGAAAACAAAAACAATCATGAATAAAAATGACGTTTAATTTTAAATATTTTTGAATTTGACAATTTTTTTTTGTTATTCTGTAGAATAAATTATTCTTGATTGAAAAATTCAATGTTTTTATCTGATTGCTTATGAGCCTAATAACTTTATTCGTCGAACAGTTAACTGACCTTTTATTAGAAGATTGAAAAATTGGCTCTAAATCGTTTAAAATTTTGAGCAATTGGATTTTAACGGAATTTTAAATTTTTTTTTACTGTAACTACATTCCAATTTTTGTAATATTACCTAAAAATGTGATTTTTAGTTAAATTTTGAAAAGATTGTTCCGCTTTTTTTTGTTTTTAAAAAACTATGCATTCCTTTTGTCCTAGTTTTGTACTCTTTTTTGTGTCCTAATTTGTCCGGGAAAGTCCGGGATTTTACATCTCGATTACTAGTTTCGTCAAAATATATCTGGCAACCCTAGATATGACCAATTGTTTATAACTCACTCTCTCTTTTAAGCTTTTATTATAAACAATTAGTCATATCTCAGGGATTAATGAACCGATTTGAAAAATTCAAAGACTTAAATGTCTAACGAGGTTTAAATTAATTTTCTATCTCTCGTTTTTAATTCTCTATTATATTTAGAAGAGAAATAGTTGGATTATTCAAGACAAAACTCAACTTCGTGATTTGATTAAATGCCAGCTTTTCTGAGTGTTGCCCCATTGTGCTCATAGGCGGATCCAGGGGGGGGGGGCACGGGGGCACGTGCCCCCCCCAGAACTTAAAGTTCATACTTAAAGGAAATCAAACTATAAGAGTTTTAAAAATATATGAATAATAACAGAAAGAACTTGAGTGAAACTCTTGTCTATTTCTGGCTGAAAATGCGAATTTTGTTGATTGTTGCATTCCTTTCCCATGAATAGCTCCACCTCACAAATAAATAAACGGCTATTTGTTGGGTACACACGAATTTTTTTTTTCGATTTATAAAAAAAGTGAATTTTCAAAGTGATTTTGGTGAAAAATTTTGATATGGACATCGAATGACATTGAATGATATAAAAAAAATAATTGTATATGCAACTCTATTTTTTCATACAGAGGGGTCAAAAAATTTGCACTTTTTTCGTTGTTTTTTTTTTTTTAACATTAGTGTTTTTAAAATAGCGGAACACGTCACAAAATTGCATAAACTATATATTATAGAACTGCTGGATATGTAGAACAAACTTGCATTTCAGCAGTTTGCCCAAGTTTGCACCCCGAAAATAAAGACCCCTTGAAAAAAAACTCCTCAAAAGCGACCCTTACTTATAGATTTTTATAAATATTATTTTATTGAGAAAATTTCTCCAGGGATACCTCTAAAAATATGTAAAAAAAATAGTGTTCCAAATTTCAAAAAAATCGGTGCAGTAGTTTTGAAGTTATGAGGAGCACCGGCGTTGAAAACATTAGTTGTGGGGATAACGATTTAAAGTTTTGAACTCTGGACTAAAAGACTAAAACGTTCCTAAGGGAAGTATTAAAATACTCATAACTTGGTCAATTTGGCTCCAAGAGACCTACAATTTGAACACAATATTCTTGAGGTATAAAACAATTTAACCCCTTGTAGCCCCATGTGACATGTCTGTAACAAACCGAAAAAGATTGCATAAAAGCTCTACAAACTATTTTTTTTTCTTTTGAAGCTTCTAATATTATAATCTTTAAGTATTGCTTTATCGAAATAGTACTTCAAATTTCTAATAAATAGCACCAATAGTTTTTAATTGACAGTTAATGTTGAAAGTTGGGCTTTTTTTGAAAATAAGCAAATTTGTGTAAAAACTACGAAATTCAGAAAAAAAATAGTTTTTGTTAGTAAACCGCACGGGGTTTTATTTTTGGATTTTAGGAAAGTGCCTTAAAATTAATATTAGATAGTTTTTTGCTTGAATTTTTGCATTTTTATATAAAAATAAATTATTTAAACTTTTTTTTTACTCCCAAAATATCGAAATAACTAAGTAAATAATGACTTTATTGAATTTTTAAAAAATACGTGTTTTATTAAAGATAAAGGCCAATCGATTGACTTATTAATTTTTAAATTTACGACCTTGGGTTACAAAAGGTTAATGCAAATAAAAAAAAACAAAACTGGGTTTCCCGGCAAAAAAGTATGATTCAGTTTTTTTTTTGTTATTCTTAGTAACTTTAATATTTATTAGAATGAAGTCTTTAGTATTTGACTAAAAACTACTAGGTCATTAACTAATGTTATAATTATGTCCATAATATTGCAAAATTTTATACAAAATCAATTAAAAAACGTACACATTATTTTTTCAAAATTTCATCTTTAAAACTTAATTTCTCAAAAACTATTTGGTGAAACAACTTAAGTCAAAAAATTAAATAAAGAATTGTACGTGCATTTTCTGATTTTTTATATTTTTTTTCTTCCAGGAGTAAGAGGGTTAGCACTTAAGTGGCTTTTACTGTAACAAGAAAAAGAAAATTTTTCCTTCCGAATAACTTTTTGGTCATTTGGTACCTATTTGATGTGGGAAATGTGCCTAAATATTTTTGGCCAGGTTTTAGACCACTGTGGGTCGTTAAAATTTTCTGCTTCTTAGTCAGTCGTATGGTACTTCACTTTATTTCTAACTGTTATTGCTGTTTTTTTTTGACAATCCGTCCCTTGTGCCCCCCCCAGAAAAAAATCCTGGATCCGCCCCTGATTGTGCTTATTACCTAAAGCATTGAATACACGGTACAATCGGGCCGCATATGCCCTTATTTCCGTTTGTAATGGAAATTAGGCCATGACAATGCTTGCGGCCTTATTTCCATTTCAACAACGAAATTAAGCCTATCGGGCATTATTTCGTTTTTCCACTTGCAAGTAGAAAACAAGAACATCTGCCCGTAAGAACCACATTCTTAAAAATAATTTAAATGCTATATAAAGTTCAGGGCTTATTAAATTTAGGTGAGTATGGGGGGCATAATGGCCCCTGCAACCCCTTCCTAGGGCTTACTATATAATTTGGGACAAGGTTGAGTGAATTCAAAATTTCTTAATGATTTCAAGAAACCTTAAAACTTTGATGAAAATTTGCTCAGACCTAACTTATGAATCGGTGCAGTTAACTTACTTTACAAGAACTATCTTCAAATATCATTAAATTTGCTAATACTTTGGATGTAAAATGAGTGTCAAAACAACATTATTTCCAAGTAATTAAGTGGTTTTGACTCCCAACAAAACGTTGGGTGTTAAAACAACATATACAAAATATTTATTTTTTGTTAAATCTTCTTTGATAAAGATATTTTTTAAAACTTTTAGTAAGTTTTAACTCTCAACAAGGCCTCTAAACCGAATTTAAAGCTAAAATTGTCAATGCGGCCGCGTCGTCAAAAATACAGAGTTTTTTGTCTCTCCTGAAAAAAAAATAAAAATGTTACTTATGTTGTTTTAACAATCACCGATTCAATTTTACTTTTCACTGGGGTAGTTATTTTCCATTTCAGGTGAGAAATAAGTTTATCCAAATGAGTGTCAAAATACTTTTCCCTACAATTATTTAGGAAATTCCAAATAAAAAAAGTTGAGTTATAAAGTTACTTATAAGTAGATTCAATTTAATTCCGAAGCAAAGCGGAAAAAAATTTTTAATCCCAAAGTTTAAATGCGGAGCGAAAAAAAAATCAGCCCACGAATTTTTTAGTTTTATACCTCAAAATTGATTCTCCGGTGGGCTAATTTTTTTTTTTGCTTCGCAATTAAACTTTTTAACATAATAGTTTTATATAATTTTTTGGACACCCTTTATATGACGCCAACTCCAACTTAAGACAGCTATACGTATATAGATTTTGCAGATCAGGGTTTTAAAACGTTGAAAGTTGAAGCACCAGAGGGGGTTCGAATCCCAAAGATAGTCCAATTTTTTTTTTAGTTTTGCTTTCAAATGATTTTTTTATATCATTTAATTATATCATTGATTTATTTTTTCAATGCAACTCGCAGCCTTCCATTTTATTTTTCAGGTATCAATCTTGTGATGTTTGGTATTTACTTTTGCTTTATTTTTGGAAATAATAAAAGATTATAAGATAGAGCGAGTTATAAACAATTGGTCATATCTCAGGCACTAATGAACCGATTTGAAAATTTCAAAGATTTAATTGTCTTGCTAGACATCAATTATAATATTTACTCATTTTGTTTAAAATGACTCTTACCGATTTTCAGATAGTTCTTTTTGTTTATAAAATTTCAGAAATTTGTAAAAACTAACATTGCAGCTAGATTTCTCATCCCCAAAAACATATAAAAACACTCCCATATTGCGTTGATCTTAAAATCTATACTCAAAGCGGGTATAAAGTTTAAGCTGAGTAAAGGTATAGTTTTTACTTGCTCAATAGGGCAAGTATTGGTTTCGTGTAAAAAAAAAATTCGAGGTTTTAATCAAAACTAACATTACGATGATGGAGAAGTCCGAAAAAGTGGTTTTCGTCATGACGTCCGTCGGTGCGTCGTCACAAAAAGCTGTACATGAAGCTGCAGCCTAAACGGGTTGAGGGATTTTTTTGAAATTTGGTACAGATGATTTTTTTGTAATTTCCAAGGTTGTTTTTTTTTTTTGTTTTTTAATATCTCGCTTTAAACATATACCTCCCATACAAAGTTTTGGAGTTATTGCAACTTTCTCGAAAACGGCTCTAATGATTTTGATTAAATTTAACATACGTAATGCTGTTTGCAGTTCTAACATAACTGCGTTTTTAGTTTTTCTCAAAACATGCGGATAGTGAAAATATGTATTATGTAATGTATTACACTGGTTAACAAAATTAAACTTTTTTTTTGTTGCCGAAACAAAAATATACTTTTCTGAAGGTTTTCGGTGTGCTGAACTCGAATCTGAAGTCAAAAAAAATTAATCAGCTCCTGTTTTTGAAATATTACCGTTAGAAAATGCAGTACTTCGGACCTTATTCTTTTATATAAGGAAAATTGTTTTCATAAGTACTATTTACCACCTTTTTAAATCTGTTTAAATCTTTCCAATATCTTTTTTACTGCCCGAGATATCCTAAGTTGTTTGGTATTTTTATAAATTTTATAACGTCATTATCTTCTTTATGATATATGAAGCCAAACCCACTTACTTCAGTTTGAGATATCTCGGGCAATATAAAAGATATTGAAAAGATTTAAACAGGTGTCGAAAGATGGAAAACAGTTTTTATAGAAACCGTTACAAAATATGCTCAAACAATTTTCTTTATACAAAAGAATAAGGTCCGAAGAATTCAAAAAAACGTATTTTTGCATTTTCTAACGGTAATATCTCAAAAAACGGGAGCTGATTAGTTGTTTCTGACTTCGGATTCGAGTTCAGCACACCAAAAACCTTCAGAAAAGTATATTTTTGTTTTTGGCAACAAAACCCTTGTAAACCAGTGTTATTTATTCAACACGTTAAATACTAACGCAGTAATCTCTTAAATTATGACACTATGTACATTAAATATACTTAAAAATACTCAAATCTATTTTATAAATTTAATTATACCTAATGTACATATGAAGAACATATTCTTAAAATTTTGTGATTTTACGTTAACATTAATTGATTGAATTAAGAAATAGTTTTTGTTGAAGATATTTATCAAAATATTGAGAGGACCAATGGCCCCATAGTTAGATCTACTAAAGATATTACAAAGAGGCAATTGCCTTCTTAAGCTGCAACGCAGCGTTGCCGCAACGACTAACACTAAAACTCAATCTACACAGAACCGATGGAGTCGTAACAGTTCCGCTAACAATTCCCACCATAAAACAGAATTGCAAGTACTCTCGATGACTTAAAAGAGATGGAAGATTTATTAGTTGAAGTCTATGTGAATATGGTGGCAAATCTATCATACTAGACCAGGGAAGAAAACGTAAACAAAATCTCATAAATCTTCTTTGAACACATTCTATTCTGTTGACATGAACCGCGTAATATGGGGCCCATACAATACAACCACATTCCAGAATAGACCTTACAAATGAAACATACAGAATTTTAAGCACATAAGGATCACGAAAGTCACGAGCAAATCTTTTAATGAAACCAAGCATCTGATTAGCTTTTTACTTGCGATATAGGTACTATAGGGCAAGTTTAGGATTCGTAAAAAAAATCGAACTCGAGATAACAATTTTACATGACATTACGATGATGGAGAATGCCAAAAAAGTGGGTCCGGCAATTCTGTCTTTCTGTCTGTCTGTCTGTCTGTCTGTCTGTCTGTCTGTCTGTCTGTCTGTCTGTCTGTCTGTCTGTCTGTCTGTCTGTCTGTCTGTCTGTCTGTCTGTCTGTCTGTCTGTCTGTCTGTCTGTCTGTCTGTCTGTCTGTCTGTCTGTCTGTCTGTCTGTCTGTCTGTCTGTCTGTCTGTCTGTCTGTCTGTCTGTCTGTCTGTCTGTCTGTCTGTCTGTCTGTCTGTCTGTCTGTCTGTCTGTCTGTCTGTCTGTCTGTCTGTCTGTCTGTCTGTCTGTCTGTCTGTCTGTCTGTCTGTCTGTCTGTCTGTCTGTCTGTCTGTCTGTCTGTCTGTCTGTCTGTCTGTCTGTCTGTCTGTCTGTCTGTCTGTCTGTCTGTCTGTCTGTCTGTCTGTCTGTCTGTCTGTCTGTCTGTCTGTCTGTCTGTCTGTCTGTCTGTCTGTCTGTCTGTCTGTCTGTCTGTCTGTCTGTCTGTCTGTCTGTCTGTCTGTCTGTCTGTCTGTCTGTCTGTCTGTCTGTCTGTCTGTCTGTCTGTCTGTCTGTCTGTCTGTCTGTCTGTCTGTCTGTCTGTCTGTCTGTCTGTCTGTCTGTCTGTCTGTCTGTCTGTCTGTCTGTCTGTCTGTCTGTCTGTCTGTCTGTCTGTCTGTCTGTCTGTCTGTCTGTCTGTCTGTCTGTCTGTCTGTCTGTCTGTCTGTCTGTCTGTCTGTCTGTCTGTCTGTCTGTCTGTCTGTCTGTCTGTCTGTCTGTCTGTCTGTCTGTCTGTCTGTCTGTCTGTCTGTCTGTCTGTCTGTCTGTCTGTCTGTCTGTCTGTCTGTCTGTCTGTCTGTCTGTCTGTCTGTCTGTCTGTCTGTCTGTCTGTCTGTCTGTCTGTCTGTCTGTCTGTCTGTCTGTCTGTCTGTCTGTCTGTCTGTCTGTCTGTCTGTCTGTCTGTCTGTCTGTCTGTCTGTCTGTCTGTCTGTCTGTCTGTCTGTCTGTCTGTCTGTCTGTCTGTCTGTCTGTCTGTCTGTCTGTCTGTCTGTCTGTCTGTCTGTCTGTCTGTCTGTCTGTCTGTCTGTCTGTCTGTCTGTCTGTCTGTCTGTCTGTCTGTCTGTCTGTCTGTCTGTCTGTCTGTCTGTCTGTCTGTCTGTCTGTCTGTCTGTCTGTCTGTCTGTCTGTCTGTCTGTCTGTCTGTCTGTCTGTCTGTCTGTCTGTCTGTCTGTCTGTCTGTCTGTCTGTCTGTCTGTCTGTCTGTCTGTCTGTCTGTCTGTCTGTCTGTCTGTCTGTCTGTCTGTCTGTCTGTCTGTCTGTCTGTCTGTCTGTCTGTCTGTCTGTCTGTCTGTCTGTCTGTCTGTCTGTCTGTCTGTCTGTCTGTCTGTCTGTCTGTCTGTCTGTCTGTCTGTCTGTCTGTCTGTCTGTCTGTCTGTCTGTCTGTCTGTCTGTCTGTCTGTCTGTCTGTCTGTCTGTCTGTCTGTCTGTCTGTCTGTCTGTCTGTCTGTCTGTCTGTCTGTCTGTCTGTCTGTCTGTCTGTCTGTCTGTCTGTCTGTCTGTCTGTCTGTCTGTCTGTCTGTCTGTCTGTCTGTCTGTCTGTCTGTCTGTCTGTCTGTCTGTCTGTCTGTCTGTCTGTCTGTCTGTCTGTCTGTCTGTCTGTCTGTCTGTCTGTCTGTCTGTCTGTCTGTCTGTCTGTCTGTCTGTCTGTCTGTCTGTCTGTCTGTCTGTCTGTCTGTCTGTCTGTCTGTCTGTCTGTCTGTCTGTCTGTCTGTCTGTCTGTCTGTCTGTCTGTCTGTCTGTCTGTCTGTCTGTCTGTCTGTCTGTCTGTCTGTCTGTCTGTCTGTCTGTCTGTCTGTCTGTCTGTCTGTCTGTCTGTCTGTCTGTCTGTCTGTCTGTCTGTCTGTCTGTCTGTCTGTCTGTCTGTCTGTCTGTCTGTCTGTCTGTCTGTCTGTCTGTCTGTCTGTCTGTCTGTCTGTCTGTCTGTCTGTCTGTCTGTCTGTCTGTCTGTCTGTCTGTCTGTCTGTCTGTCTGTCTGTCTGTCTGTCTGTCTGTCTGTCTGTCTGTCTGTCTGTCTGTCTGTCTGTCTGTCTGTCTGTCTGTCTGTCTGTCTGTCTGTCTGTCTGTCTGTCTGTCTGTCTGTCTGTCTGTCTGTCTGTCTGTCTGTCTGTCTGTCTGTCTGTCTGTCTGTCTGTCTGTCTGTCTGTCTGTCTGTCTGTCTGTCTGTCTGTCTGTCTGTCTGTCTGTCTGTCTGTCTGTCTGTCTGTCTGTCTGTCTGTCTGTCTGTCTGTCTGTCTGTCTGTCTGTCTGTCTGTCTGTCTGTCTGTCTGTCTGTCTGTCTGTCTGTCTGTCTGTCTGTCTGTCTGTCTGTCTGTCTGTCTGTCTGTCTGTAAATGTCTGAAAAATGTTAAAAAATTTTTATATATAAAAAATTATTTTTTTAAAAAACGGCTCCTACAATTTTCGAAAATTTTTTTCTAAAAATACCTTTTTATACAAGAAATAAAATGGCATATTTGTTTTTTTTTTAAGATAATGTATGACGGAGTTTAATTAATTATAAAAACCGATTTAATTTTTTTATACTACTTATGAAATTTCTTCAAAATATCAAATTTTAAATTTCTTGAATAAAAAGCTTTAACATTATAGTTACTTTAAGCATGAGAGCAAGTACGTGCGACCTCAGTCGTGCAATTTATTTTATACAGTATTTATCGCTTATAAGAAACACGCTTATAAGAAAACCTCGCTTAAAAGAAACTCGAACAAAAGCACCGTGTACCTTACCATATATTTTAATGTTGAATTATGTGTTTATAAGAAACACGTTTATAAGAAAAACACTGATAAAAGAAACATTTTTCAAACCACGAACTTTATTGCTCACACATAAAGTTGGTTGGATTTAAGTAACTTTCAAAAAAATCACGAAACTAAAAAAACATGAACCCTTAAGAAAAATTCAAAGCAACCTGTGCAAATGTCATTTGAGTTTGAAATTATTTGAAATTATTTGAAAAGAATTTCAGTTCAGTGTTCAATTTGTTATTTGTTGTGTTTGTGTTCTTTATATCTCTGCTGTGTTTACCTTTGCTAAAAATGTTGCGAAATAATGGCTGTGTTCCTTTGGGCTCAGCAAAGTACTTTTTAGTGCATCTAAATCCATTCAAAGACATTTTTTCTATTGAAGAAATGAATCCAACACCACACCGAGGTCAGAGAAACTTGAAAGACTACATAATTGAGACGTGTTCAACAAATAAGTATATGACAGGACATTGTGTTTGCGTGTAAAACGTATTATTTTACACTTGTCAATATTTAAAGACATTCCCAGAATTTTTGAAGATCTTCTTGTAGAAGTTCACAGTCAGCTACTGAGTCAATTTTTCGAAATATTTTCACGTCATCGGCATAAATTAAAGACATAGAGTTACTTAAAACAGAAGGAAGATCATTAATAAATAAGACAAATAATAAAGGACCAAAGTGACTACCTTGAGGTACACCTGAATTAACTTTAAACCATTGGGAACATTCATTTCTAAATACAACACTATATAATCTATTTTTGAGATACGAAGAAATCCATAAAATAAAGCGATCGTTAAGTCCAATGGTGCTTAGTTTTTTCAGTAATATTTCATGATTAAGTTTGTCGAAAGCTTTACTGGAGTCAGTAAAAACACAATCTACTTGCTTATACTTTTCAAAGGCATGTAAGCAGAACGTTGTAAACTGTAGTAAATTTGTGACCGTAGATTTCTTTTTAACAAAGCCATGTTGGTTTTCACATATAACAGAGGTACAATGAAATGACAGAATATCACAGACAATGGATTCGAACAGTTTATTGATGACAGAAAGCTTGGCAATAGGTCTGTAGTTTGTCACTATTTTTTTTTGACCTTTCTTATGAATAGGAGTAAGAAATGCATTTTTCCATATAGCGGGAAACGTAGAATTACTAATTGACGTATTGAAAAGCACAAACAACGGGTAAGACATATATATTGCACATTTTTTCAAAATAAAAGACGGCAAGCCATCAGGGCCGGGACTGAAACACTCGTCTAACTTTTCGATATAGTCAAGAATAGTTGCTTCAGAAATTGCAAAATTAATCGAGTTAAGATGTGCGAATTCATCAATTGAATAAGTTATATTTGAGTCATTTGTAGAGTCATTTTCAAAAGCACCCTGGAAGAATTCGGCGAACATGTTGGATATAACCTCTGGGGAATGGCTAGTAGAATTATTATAAGTCATATGTGCTGGGTAACCGTCAGATTTTCTTTTACAATTAACATAATTCCAGAAGTTACGTGGATTAGATTTAAGTTCATTTTCTGTTTTAGATATAAAGCTTGTATAGAGAAAGTTAGAGTAACTTATAAATTCATCCCTTAAATGAATGTAACTATTACGGTTTTCATCAGTTTGTGATAGATTGAATTTTATCCAAACCTTGTTTCTTTTGTTTTTAAGCTTTTTTATATGTAGATCGAACCATGGCGGGCTGCTATTAAATACACGTTTTTTTGCGTAGAGGGACTGTTTCTAAGAAGCAAAAAAATAATATTTCATAAAAATGTACAATCATTTCGTCAAAATTAACATTAAAGAAAGCAGAATCCCAGTTAATGTCATTGAGTAAATTAAAAAGTAGAGTAAAATTACATTTTTTAAAATTGAATTCATGCTGATCCTTACAAATATTAGATGAATGATATATGCTTAAGCTCATAGAAATAGATAATGCACTATGATGGCGATCTTCTTCTACAAGTTTTGTGTCACTCAATAAAACTGCAGCATCAGAGTTGGAGACATGAGAGAAATAGATAAGGTCTAAAGTTTTGCCGAATTGGTTACTCACTCCATTTAATTGATCAAGGCCAAAAGAAGCCATTCCAGCGATAACGAAAAACTCGTTGTTGTTGGAAGCGTCGACTGGTAGAAAGGCATCACAGTGATTGGATTTTGCCCATTTCAGGTGAGGTAGATTAAAATCTCCGATTATTAATAATTCATCTGCTTCATCAATTTATTCATGAATAGTCTCCAAGCAGTCAAAAAGTTTATTGTAGACGTCATTGTTCGAAGAGGGTGGGATATAACAGGCAACCACATACATATATGTAACCAGACAGGATTTTTATTTTCACACACAGAACTTCAAGATCGGAATCCAAAAAATTATCGACAAGACTACAGAGGAAATGGTTACGAACAGCTATTAACAAACCACCACCAACAGTAGCGGATGGAATATAATGACGATCACGACGGTAGATTTGAAAGCTGGAGTCAAAAATTTCTGTGTCCATAAAAGATGAGTTTAGCCAAGTTTCGGTGAGGATAAGTATATCGTGAGGAATGTTGTTTATATTCTTGTAGACCTTATTGGTCTTTGTCCGAAGTCCGTTAACATTTTGGTAGTAGATTAATACCTTTTGAAGCTGCTCTGTTTCAGGTATGGCGTTGTCAGGTGTTGTTGAAAATGGTGATGATTAATTGGCAGCGTTCTCTTTTGAAATTCATGAAAAATAATTCCTTCTGGCCAAAACGATGATGAGTTAAGAAGATAGAATATTGAGTCTGGAACTTTGATCTTGAATGAAGAATATTTTGCAAAGTTACGATGAATCATTTTCTCGACGAGCGTTAAACGTAGCGTCCCGATTTTCGTTTTAATGTAGTTTTTTACATCGAGAGCATTTGTAGAGGGATCAAGTTTCGAAATGAAAAGGGTTTTTTGTCCTTCAACTATTTTTAATCCATAGCCAATAGGCGATGCTAAGTTATCCACAATACGGAATGGGTTGGCGGGAGGAATTTTTGATGAAGCTGTAGGTGACGTTGATGAAGGTTTGGTCGATGAAACAGGAAGTTGAACAGGATTTGACTTTGAATTTGTAGATTGGTCTGAGGGAAGTAGAGTTATTGCAGACTGTTCAGATGAATGTTGAGCACAATTAATAGTTTAAGCTGGAGGCTGTTCAAATGGAGGTAGAGTTGATGCAGGCTGAATCATTGAAACAGAGAGCTGAGCGAGATTGGAAGTTGAAGCTGCAGATTGTTCAGATGAATGTTGATTTAATTCTGGTGGGATGGGTGGGGCTGGAGGTTGAGAGGGATTTACGTGTAAGGTGGGTGGTGTAGCGGAACATTGATTAGATGAATCTGAGGATGGAGGAGATTCAAGGGGCGAGTTAGGTGATTGTTTTTTCGAGGGGATTGGTAACGTTAAATCTAGTTCTTCACTTTTGCGTTTATTAGATTTATTTTCGACAGGGGCATTTTGAGATTAAGATGCACTTCTTGTCTGTTGACGCTTTAAGATTGGTATATTTGATATATTTTCAATTTTATCGTTTAAGTAGAGCATTTGGTTTTGCAATCTATCTATCATCTTTGAGTTAGAAAGAACGTCACGAATAATGTTAGATTGGGCAAAAGGGTCACAATTAACGCAGAAAAAATAAAACGGTTTCGATTTGTAAAAAAGTTTAATTGAACTAGAAGGTGCCCCTATACACTTAACGTGGAATGTTTTATGGCAGTTACCATGGCACATGATAGCATCAATCATAAAGTCACAGATTTCAGAACATTTCTCGCATACAGACATTATGACCACTATTAATAATTTAAATAATAATATTTTTTTTTTATTGGGGTACAATTTAAACTACGGCCCTGTGTGATTTCCAATGTTATATAATAAAACCACAAATAGCCCGAAAGTATGCTATGTATTTTCAAAAGTATGCAATATGAAGTATTTGCTAGAATATTTCATACAAATCACTGAAGTATGCAATAGCAAAATACCACAAACCAGAGAATGAAATAGATAGTTATTCTTAGGGCCAGTTGTACAAACGTGGTTCAGCCTCGGATCAGGAATTTAACCCACCGATTTTGGCGGATTAGCTGCGGGTCAACTTCGGTTCAAGCATGGATGTGGCTATTTTTACATATGTGGACCTTGCACCAGTGCTAAACCGGATCCTTACCACCGATTTCAGAAGATAAAAGTTGCTGAACCACGGATTAAATATTTGTACAACTGGCCCTTATTAGTTTTATTTCCACTCAATACAAAAAAAAAAAACACTGGATGGAGGTTGTCAAAACACAGAATGAAAAATGTGAATTTGTTAAAGTTAATTATTAAAAGACCACTTGTATTTTAGTTAACACTTAGTCAAATTTAACAGTACTTTTAATTAGAATAAGTTAAAGAATCAATAAATTAATTTATTACGACGAGAATAAACAAAATAAATAACTTTAGGTGGAGCGCAAAAATACACGTCACTTGCTAGAGAAGGCAGGGTTCGGTGTAGTCGACATTAACTCTTCCCGTACATCTTAATGGAGTTATTGCAATTTTCTCGTAAATGACTCTAACGATTTCGATTAAATTTTACACAAGTAATGTTATACTTAAATCTAACGTAACTGCATTTTTAGTTTTTCTCAAAAAATACGGATAATGGAAATATGACTTTTTTTTTAATCTTTGATGTCGGCTCTTCCCGTACACCGTTAATGAGTTAAATTTGACATACATAATGCTTTAAGTGATTTTAATATATGTAGCTAATTGCGTTTTTTGTTTTTGTCAAAAAAACACGAGTAACAAAAATATGGCGTAAGTAAAACTAAAAAAAAATAATTTCGTATTTTTGCATTTCTTATGAAATTCCTTAAAAAAATCAAATTTTAACTAATTCAAAATATTTTTCTTTTTTAAATCTTTGACATAAAAGCTACTTTTATCATAAGAGCAAGTACGTGCGGCCCCATTCGTGCATTTTATTTTTCAAATTAACGCGAAAAATATGGGTAATATAGGAAAATTTATTAAGATAAAAGTTATAGAAAATTAAATTTTCTACAAGTTTTACGCATATAATTTTTGTCAAAAATCATAAATGGCCGAGTTATTCACTAAAACGTGTTTTACCTTCAATCCAAGATGGCGGCTTTGGCTCAAGTCGATGTTCCCGAAAAACTGGTTTTAAGCTCTCAGTGATCACCTCTACCGTCCTATGAAAAAAAATTGCACGATCTAATTTTTTCCATTTGAAATGTTTAATTCGACTGGGCTATTATTCTTATTCTTAATTGAAAGCAAAGTTTAATAAATACCACAAGTAATAGCTTAAATCTATCAGTTACACTATTCTCAGCGCTCAGCCATCCAAAAGACATGAATTTAGGAAATTATTTGCATTAAACGCTAGAATATTCCTAAATTTGCATCAGGAATCAAAATCTGCAATTCAAATATTCAACCACATATAATTCGAAATTTGTTAACTTATTTCAGTTTTGCAATTCCGAAGCCGTATCGCTGTCCTATCCACATCTCATTCATGCATTTGGTCATTAGTAGTAGGTACGCTTTTGGTATTGCAGTCGCATCATACCCATTTTCCTGGTCGCTCGATGCTTGAAGGGAATCCATAATTGTATTTGTTGTGTAAATTAAATATGACTATGTTTATCCTTTATCCAAAACTGCCTTGCTCTTCCTCTCTCGTCTAACTTTGATGCTATCAAAGAAGATAGAGTATGAGACGAGCTCAACTAAAAAGCAAACATATTCACACCAAGCCCTCGAAAGCCTCCTTCGGACAGTCGACCATGATGCCTACAGACGATGGAAGCAGCCCAAAACGATGTAAATTCACTACAAACCACGCACACACTATGCCAGGGAGTGGAGGAAATGGTCTCTCGCTCTCCAGAATGTACAATCATTTCGTCAAAATTAACATTAAAGAAAGCAGAATCCCAGTTAATGTCATTGAGTAAATTAAAAAGTAGAGTAAAATTACATTTTTTAAAATTGAATTCATGCTGATCCTTACAAATATTAGATGAATGATATATGCTTAAGCTCATAGAAATAGATAATGCACTATGATGGCGATCTTCTTCTACAAGTTTTGTGTCACTCAATAAAACTGCAGCATCAGAGTTGGAGACATGAGAGAAATAGATAAGGTCTAAAGTTTTGCCGAATTGGTTACTCACTCCATTTAATTGATCAAGGCCAAAAGAAGCCATTCCAGCGATAACGAAAAACTCGTTGTTGTTGGAAGCGTCGACTGGTAGAAAGGCATCACAGTGATTGGATTTTGCCCATTTCAGGTGAGGTAGATTAAAATCTCCGATTATTAATAATTCATCTGCTTCATCAATTTATTCATGAATAGTCTCCAAGCAGTCAAAAAGTTTATTGTAGACGTCATTGTTCGAAGAGGGTGGGATATAACAGGCAACCACATACATATATGTAACCAGACAGGATTTTTATTTTCACACACAGAACTTCAAGATCGGAATCCAAAAAATTATCGACAAGACTACAGAGGAAATGGTTACGAACAGCTATTAACAAACCACCACCAACAGTAGCGGATGGAATATAATGACGATCACGACGGTAGATTTGAAAGCTGGAGTCAAAAATTTCTGTGTCCATAAAAGATGAGTTTAGCCAAGTTTCGGTGAGGATAAGTATATCGTGAGGAATGTTGTTTATATTCTTGTAGACCTTATTGGTCTTTGTCCGAAGTCCGTTAACATTTTGGTAGTAGATTAATACCTTTTGAAGCTGCTCTGTTTCAGGTATGGCGTTGTCAGGTGTTGTTGAAAATGGTGATGATTAATTGGCAGCGTTCTCTTTTGAAATTCATGAAAAATAATTCCTTCTGGCCAAAACGATGATGAGTTAAGAAGATAGAATATTGAGTCTGGAACTTTGATCTTGAATGAAGAATATTTTGCAAAGTTACGATGAATCATTTTCTCGACGAGCGTTAAACGTAGCGTCCCGATTTTCGTTTTAATGTAGTTTTTTACATCGAGAGCATTTGTAGAGGGATCAAGTTTCGAAATGAAAAGGGTTTTTTGTCCTTCAACTATTTTTAATCCATAGCCAATAGGCGATGCTAAGTTATCCACAATACGGAATGGGTTGGCGGGAGGAATTTTTGATGAAGCTGTAGGTGACGTTGATGAAGGTTTGGTCGATGAAACAGGAAGTTGAACAGGATTTGACTTTGAATTTGTAGATTGGTCTGAGGGAAGTAGAGTTATTGCAGACTGTTCAGATGAATGTTGAGCACAATTAATAGTTTAAGCTGGAGGCTGTTCAAATGGAGGTAGAGTTGATGCAGGCTGAATCATTGAAACAGAGAGCTGAGCGAGATTGGAAGTTGAAGCTGCAGATTGTTCAGATGAATGTTGATTTAATTCTGGTGGGATGGGTGGGGCTGGAGGTTGAGAGGGATTTACGTGTAAGGTGGGTGGTGTAGCGGAACATTGATTAGATGAATCTGAGGATGGAGGAGATTCAAGGGGCGAGTTAGGTGATTGTTTTTTCGAGGGGATTGGTAACGTTAAATCTAGTTCTTCACTTTTGCGTTTATTAGATTTATTTTCGACAGGGGCATTTTGAGATTTAGATGCACTTCTTGTCTGTTGACGCTTTAAGATTGGTATATTTGATATATTTTCAATTTTATCGTTTAAGTAGAGCATTTGGTTTTGCAATCTATCTATCATCTTTGAGTTAGAAAGAACGTCACGAATAATGTTAGATTGGGCAAAAGGGTCACAATTAACGCAGAAAAAATAAAACGGTTTCGATTTGTAAAAAAGTTTAATTGAACTAGAAGGTGCCCCTATACACTTAACGTGGAATGTTTTATGGCAGTTACCATGGCACATGATAGCATCAATCATAAAGTCACAGATTTCAGAACATTTCTCGCATACAGACATTATGACCACTATTAATAATTTAAATAATAATATTTTTTTTTTATTGGGGTACAATTTAAACTACGGCCCTGTGTGATTTCCAATGTTATATAATAAAACCACAAATAGCCCGAAAGTATGCTATGTATTTTCAAAAGTATGCAATATGAAGTATTTGCTAGAATATTTCATACAAATCACTGAAGTATGCAATAGCAAAATACCACAAACCAGAGAATGAAATAGATAGTTATTCTTAGGGCCAGTTGTACAAACGTGGTTCAGCCTCGGATCAGGAATTTAACCCACCGATTTTGGCGGATTAGCTGCGGGTCAACTTCGGTTCAAGCATGGATGTGGCTATTTTTACATATGTGGACCTTGCACCAGTGCTAAACCGGATCCTTACCACCGATTTCAGAAGATAAAAGTTGCTGAACCACGGATTAAATATTTGTACAACTGGCCCTTATTAGTTTTATTTCCACTCAATACAAAAAAAAAAAACACTGGATGGAGGTTGTCAAAACACAGAATGAAAAATGTGAATTTGTTAAAGTTAATTATTAAAAGACCACTTGTATTTTAGTTAACACTTAGTCAAATTTAACAGTACTTTTAATTAGAATAAGTTAAAGAATCAATAAATTAATTTATTACGACGAGAATAAACAAAATAAATAACTTTAGGTGGAGCGCAAAAATACACGTCACTTGCTAGAGAAGGCAGGGTTCGGTGTAGTCGACATTAACTCTTCCCGTACATCTTAATGGAGTTATTGCAATTTTCTCGTAAATGACTCTAACGATTTCGATTAAATTTTACACAAGTAATGTTATACTTAAATCTAACGTAACTGCATTTTTAGTTTTTCTCAAAAAATACGGATAATGGAAATATGACTTTTTTTTTAATCTTTGATGTCGGCTCTTCCCGTACACCGTTAATGAGTTAAATTTGACATACATAATGCTTTAAGTGATTTTAATATATGTAGCTAATTGCGTTTTTTGTTTTTGTCAAAAAAACACGAGTAACAAAAATATGGCGTAAGTAAAACTAAAAAAAAATAATTTCGTATTTTTGCATTTCTTATGAAATTCCTTAAAAAAATCAAATTTTAACTAATTCAAAATATTTTTCTTTTTTAAATCTTTGACATAAAAGCTACTTTTATCATAAGAGCAAGTACGTGCGGCCCCATTCGTGCATTTTATTTTTCAAATTAACGCGAAAAATATGGGTAATATAGGAAAATTTATTAAGATAAAAGTTATAGAAAATTAAATTTTCTACAAGTTTTACGCATATAATTTTTGTCAAAAATCATAAATGGCCGAGTTATTCACTAAAACGTGTTTTACCTTCAATCCAAGATGGCGGCTTTGGCTCAAGTCGATGTTCCCGAAAAACTGGTTTTAAGCTCTCAGTGATCACCTCTACCGTCCTATGAAAAAAAATTGCACGATCTAATTTTTTCCATTTGAAATGTTTAATTCGACTGGGCTATTATTCTTATTCTTAATTGAAAGCAAAGTTTAATAAATACCACAAGTAATAGCTTAAATCTATCAGTTACACTATTCTCAGCGCTCAGCCATCCAAAAGACATGAATTTAGGAAATTATTTGCATTAAACGCTAGAATATTCCTAAATTTGCATCAGGAATCAAAATCTGCAATTCAAATATTCAACCACATATAATTCGAAATTTGTTAACTTATTTCAGTTTTGCAATTCCGAAGCCGTATCGCTGTCCTATCCACATCTCATTCATGCATTTGGTCATTAGTAGTAGGTACGCTTTTGGTATTGCAGTCGCATCATACCCATTTTCCTGGTCGCTCGATGCTTGAAGGGAATCCATAATTGTATTTGTTGTGTAAATTAAATATGACAATGTTTATCCTTTATCCAAAACTGCCTTGCTCTTCCTCTCTCGTCTAACTTTGATGCTATCAAAGAAGATAGAGTATGAGACGAGCTCAACTAAAAAGCAAACATATTCACACCAAGCCCTCGAAAGCCTCCTTCGGACAGTCGACCATGATGCCTACAGACGATGGAAGCAGCCCAAAACGATGTAAATTCACTACAAACCACGCACACACTATGCCAGGGAGTGGAGGAAATGGTCTCTCGCTCTCCAGATAAAATATTCTGTTTAGCTTTGGAATAACCAGTGCGTTATGTTGCTGCCGCATGATAAATACCAAAAGCGACAATAACCACCATCATTCATGGCAGCAGCTCTCTCTGGCTTGAGAGGTTCCGCACATCGCTTATGGTCACGTTATTGCATGGTATGGCACACTATTCATCTCATCCTCGTCGTTTGTGTGTTGTTCTTCTTCTCCCCGGCATTCTCATATCAGTCGTTAGGGGTTTGAGCTGTACAGAGCAAATGTGGAATATAGTTTTCTGACATACACTTCGCGTCACTTGAATAGAAACAACAATTTTTCTTTAGAAAATAGCGATTGGCGCTTCGGTGAGGTAACTTAGTAGATTTTTGGTTTTGCATTTTCAAAGAGGAACTTTTAACAAACAATGTTGTAAAAACAAAAAACCCAAAACAGAAACCGTATGGCTACTAGTTGCGTTTTTTCGCATTACTTCACAAAAAACAGTTTTATTTTTGCGTCACTTGAATAGAAACAAGCCTTTAAATTAGATAAAAATGATGAAAAATCATGGAAAACACTAATTTTAGTAAAGCAGTATTAAAATTTGACATTATTTGCACATTATAACCAATTATGGGCTACGAGCTACCACTAGGCATCACAGAAATTGCTAAAATAGCAGCTAGCATTGGAAATGCACTTGCACTATGCAAAATCGCGAAAGATATTGGAAAATTTGCCAAATTTGGATGAGAATACTTTTAAAATATCGTAAACTAGTGATTGAATAAAAAAATAAGACAGGTGAGACCCAAATCAAGAGCAGAGAAAAAAATAATTTAAAAACTAGCAGCAATTTCCTTCACTTTGCCGCTAAAATCGGTCAAAAACGTGGTGTTAGTGCGATGGTAATGTGTTGGTTTGTTCCATCATGGAAGTTATAAAAGGTGCACAACATTTAAAAAGCCTCAAAATGCAAAATAACAACATTTTAAGTTCTACTAAGATTACAAAAAAGTTAACTATTTTATAGTTGCATTCGAACTGAAAAGAAGTGAGGTAAAGAGTGGTTTTTTAAAGGAAAACATACCAACTCAGATGGACCACGTTAATGTTAGTCCTATTTCATTGGTTTATGAAAGAATAACGTCACCAAACTGCACAAAAATGTGTTATAGTAATACGCTTTGTTTTTATGATGTGCAATAGCAAAATTGAAGCTTCACGCTTCGAAAAAAGATGCACACTTTTACAAAGAAATAATGGAAGAAGCTCTTGAGAAGTTTAGGAACGTGGAAAAACAACCCTCTTAGAGATTGCACAAGGATAGTTCCAGAAAAAACAACGCAATAGAAACAAAACAGATGCATTCCGGATGAAAACGAAAGTTTATTTCACTTATTCAAACCTTAAATTGTAGAAAATGTCATTTTCTTAATTTGTAAGAAGTTACCAAACACTTTTATCACTTTCTCCAATTAGGTCCACGATTGTGTACAGTACAAGTGCATTTTCAATGTTTAATTCTATTTATGCATTTTCTGTGGTGCCGAATGGTAGCTCGTAGCCAATAATTTGTTATAATGTGCAAATAATGTCAAATTTTAATACTGCTTTACTAAAATTAGTGTTGTCCATGATTTTTCATCATTTTTATCTAATTTAAGAGCTTGTTTCTATTCAAGTGACGCAAAAATAAAACTGTTTTTTGTGAAGTAATGCGAAAAAACGCAACTAGTAGCCATACGGTTTCTGTTTTGGGTTTTTTGTTTTTACAACATTGTTTGTTAAAAGTTCCTCTTTGAAAATGCAAAACCAAAAATCTACTAAGTTACCTCACCGAAGCGCCAATCGCTATTTTCTAAAGAAAAATTGTTGTTTCTATTCAAGTGACGCGAAGTGTATTTCATACGTTTCCACTCTTGAGGAGGGTATTATGGGCTTACAATATAGACCCTGTCTGGGGCTGTGAATGTTGATATAAATTTCATTCCAGGCATATCTACGTCTGGCCATGCAATTTTTAAAGATGAGTGCGGGTCTACGAGTTAATTAACACTGGAGACTCGTTAATGAAAAAAAAAGGTTTTTGTTTTTTTGCAAATGGAAGGTACACAAAAACTTTGAAAAAGACAAAAAAAAAAAACATTCACAGAACGTTGGGAGAACCGAGAATCTTGTTTTGCCAGGGCGTCTAATAAATTAGCTACTTGATACGTGGTCTGTATGTTAATATGTTAAGGAGCTGAGTGACTTGGTCTAATATAACTATAAGCAAGTGCATATAACTAAACGAAAACTGGCCAAAGCTTTTATTGACTTTGGCATTTCTTTTGCGGTGTAGTTAAGACTCGAAATATTTAGAAAGATGGGATTTTCTATGTTCGAATTAATTTTACAACACGTTGAACAGCAGCGGAGAAGATATGTCTTAACACTGACTAAGAAATATAACCACTACATGAAGTCTTGGAGAGAGCTAATGTACCGAGGCCAAACCACAATTTGCAATCACTTGCTTCTAGTTGAGCAATGTCGGGGCCCCTGACATGCCAGGGCCCCGACTGGAGACAATGCAGAAAATGCGTTTTATTTAACAGTAACAAAGCAAAAAGATAAGATATTTGAAGTATGTTAGTTACTTGAAAAATCTGAGTGATTACACAAGCAGCTGCCCTGCACGTATTGAAAGCTATACACAAACCTCTTATAACAAATTATACATCAGGGGCCCCAAAAAAAAGTAGAGTATTAAGTATGAAGTATTAGGTCTGTTTAATGAATCTGATCTGCACAGAAAAGAACAAAAAAGATCCGAAAAGTACAGGTTTGTGTGTTCCATGAAGGAAAACCTTGCCCTAAACTAAATTGTTCTACAAACTGTCATTTTGTGTTCCATGAAGTTTTCCAAGACAGTTTAGTTCAAGTTTTTCTGCCCCTACTTTTGAGGTAAAGAAAATGAGTGAAAAGTGTCAAGCAGCAACTAATTTGTTTTACTCTGGCAAATATATGTATATAAATTTATTTTAATTTTAATTTTCAAAACTGATAGGTAACAGTCAACCCTATGAAACAGAAAGGTGTACTTTTCAGATCTTTTTTATTCTAACAGTTTTCACGAATTTGTGCTGTTTTGATCTGTTCTGTTATAGCTTTTCTTCAAAAAACAGACCTATTGATACAATTTTTTTGGAAGTAAAAAACAAAAATTTTGCGCCGTGCAATGCCCAGGTGCAGGAAATTATTTATAATCAAGAAGGAAATTTTTTTTTTCATTTGCATGAACCTAAGTTTTATAAAAAAAAAGTGAAAGATAAAAATTAGAGACAAAAAAAACGAAACGCTGATTTTTAATAAACATATTGTTTAAAACAATATTTATTGTAAAAACTGTCCATCGTATCTCTTTAAAAGAGAACATGTTGCGATCTATTTTAGTCTCTTTTTCCGCACGTACCTTTTTTTGTTCTCTTTTCTTTTTAACCCAAATTTTTGTTTGTTGTTAATTTATCTGCTTTTCTAGAACTTAAATACCTATGTTTTTTTTTTTTTTGTATATTTGTTAATTTTTACTTCTGGGGTTTGAAGTCGGCTTTTTAATGAAATCAATCGACTTCAATAAAATATGTTTCATTCAAAAATAAAATATTAAAAATTTAATTAATATATTGAAATGAACGCGTTCTTTGTTTGCAAAGTTCCCTTTGTTGTTGTTTTAAAAGAAACTCCTTTCGATCAGCCGATCGTCCTACTTCCTACTTACCTAGAAAGCATATATTTGTGTTCCTTATGTTGTTGAAAAGAATTTGTTTGTTTGCTCAGTTTTTTTTTTGTAAATTTAATGCTCTCTTTTCTTTCCTTCGAAGTCCTTTTTACTTGCGATATAGGTACTATAGGGCAAGTTTAGGATTCATAAAAAAAATCGAACTCGAGATAACAATTTTACATGACATTACGATGATGGAGAATGCCAAAAAAGTGGGTCCGGCAATTCTGTCTGTCTGTCTGTCTCTATCTGGAGCTGCAGCCTAAACGAGTGAAGTGATTTTCTTCAAACTTGGTAGTTAGCAGTTTTTGGTGATTCCCTAGAGGGGAAATTGAAATTTTTTTTTTTATGACCAAAACTAACGGTACCTGCCATATAACGGAAATAGAAAAGTTAATTTTTTCAAAAACGGCTCTAACGATTTTGATTAAAATTTTTGTGTGTAGTACTACACATAAGAGCCAACTTTTTAAATAAAAAAAATATTTTTTGTACCGTTATTAACGGTACCTGTCATAGAACGGTATTTTTCCTTTTAGAATATCTCGTACAACATTAACCCGATTTAAATGAAAATTTTTATACAAAAGTGTGTAAGTAAAGATAATATTAAAATTTTAGAAAATTTTCAAAAAACGCATTTTTGGTTTTTTAAAAAATATTTCAAAATTTTTTTTTTGAAAAATCAATTTTTTGAAAACGGATCAATGAAAAATTTTGAAATTTATTTTTAATGTGTAAATTAATTATTTCTTCAAAATGGCATCCCAACTTTTTTTTTGAAAAATGTTAAAAAAATTTTATATATAAAAAAACTATTTTTTTAAAAAACGGCTCCTACAATTTTCGAAAAATTTTTTCTTAAAGTAACTTTTTATACAAGAAATAAAATGGCATATTTGTTTTTTTTTTAAGATAATTTAAAACGGAGTGTAATTAATTATAAAAACAGATTTAATTTTTTTATACTACTTATGAAATTTCTTCAAAATATCAAATTTTTAATTTCTTGAATAAAAAGCTTTAACATTATAGTTACTTTAAGCGTAAGAGCAAGTACGTGCGACCCCAGTCGTGCAATTTATTTTTACCGACTTCCAATTTTTTTTTATTTTTGTTACCTTATAAGTTTCGACTGAGTGAACCAATTTTGATAATTCTGGTGCCTGCATTGTGGCCCCCAGGAGCTTACACAACATTGAGGCAAGCAGGGTGGTGCCCCGGGGCCCCCGACACGCCAAGGCCCCGACTGGAGACAGTGCAGAAAGTTCCATACTTATAAAAGTAACAAAGCAAAAATATAAAATATTTGACTTGAATAGTCTTAGCGACCAACAAATGATACATCAGGGGCCCTTAAACAAAATAGGGCGAATACGTACTTTTTTATTTGTTATAATTTTCTATACCAAATGGGCCCCCAAATATCAAAGAACTCCCCAAATTTAGTCTTGCCCCGAGTCAATTTTTTTCACAAAAAAACACCCTTTTAACCATGATATTCTGAAAGGCACTGTAGATTCTTACTTCCGATTTCAAAAGTCACATAATTGCTGAATTTCAATAGGGTACCATAAGGTACATGAAAAAAAATGGTGCCGTGAAATAACGCCGAGCGAAATAACGCCGAATTCCAAAATTCGGCGTTATTTCACTTTACAAAAGCGAAATAACGCCGAATTTCAACATTCGGCCTTATTGCGCTTTGTCAAAGTGAAATAACGCCGAGTCCCAAGTGAGAAATAAGGCCGAACGCTAGAAAAGTGAGCATAGAAGTGGACCTAAGTTAACCCGTATATTAAAATGCTAACCTTTTTTATTTTCAAAGGTATATAAGGCCCTAATTTATTAAGGCAGAATGGCCCCAATACCAATTTGGGACTTATGTCCATCCAATTTATTTATTTTATTTATGGGAGTTATGTTCCACTTGAGCGGGTTGACATTTAATTAAAGAATTATATCCCACTTGAGTGGGACATAAGCTCCATATATTTTTCATTTAAGTGGGACATAAGCCCCACACTTTTCTAAATATAAAACAATAATGAACAATTATAACTTTTGTAATATTTTATTCGCGTTTTGTTCCAGATTCTTTTAATGCAAAAGAAAATTTGAATAAGATAATGATAAGAAACAAATAGATCCTACCTATTTTAATTAGTGGAAAGCAAAGCGGAAAAAAATTCGCGAATTTTTATTTTCACACCCCAAAATTGATTCTCCCGTGGGCAAAATTTTTTTCCGCTTCGCGTTTGGGTTCCAAAAATTAAATAGATTCTCATGTAAGAATTTATTTTTCGCTTCGCGTTTGCCAAGTTATAACACAAACATATCTTTGTTGTTTGGTATACACATAAATAAAACAATAAAACCCAGGATACTTAGGTTTATTATAAACAGTGAAATATGTTTGTAGGCTGAGAGCATGCTGCTCTGCTGCAATCCCCTTGATTGGATACACTATTGAATCGGCTCATTTGCCAATAAGGTGGGACATAAGTGCAAAATCGAATTATGTAACTATCCCAAGGTTGGGAGATAATTTTATAATTTGTAAATTCTTTGTTAGTGAGACATAACGCCCATCCTTTATTTGTGGGTCTTTTGTCCAACCTGAGTTTTACATAAGCCCCACATTTAATTTGGAACTTATGTCTCACTCAAGCGGGACGTAAGCCCCACAAATAAATAGTGGCTGTTATTGTTAACTTCTCTTGGTTAATTAAAACAATTTCAGGTAAAAGAATTATGTAAAGGTTTATTCGCAGTTAAACAAAAACGAACTGTTCTATAAAGAAGCTATTTGAGAAGTAATTTTAAAATGAAAATTATTGACAACAAAAATAAATTAAATCATTTGTTACTGAGTTGAATAAAACGCAAAGTAAATTTATAACAAGTGTCGTATCTCAACACTCCTCCTCAGCTTGATGATAAATTTTTAACTGTTTTCTGAGTTCAATAAATTGAGGTTTGGGCAACCCTTTTGTCTTCATATCTGCTACTACACATTTTGATTCCGTTGAAGATACTGACTGTTGATTTCTTGCATCGGGAAGATTTGTTAACGTCCAAATTTTAGCTGTTTAAAGGACATTAACTCCTCCTCAATGGTATATTTCCATTTATTCCAATTTCTGCTCTTCTTTGCTTCTTGAAGTGAGGTTGCCACACTATCGACATATGTTTCAACATATAAAGCATAAGCAATGTAGTTTGTCATATCAAATTTTTCAAATCTCTCGGTTGGTTTCCTGGTACGCTTACTTCTTTGATGTTCATCATTTGTTATTGCATCTTTGTTAACTGATTCTAATTCTTCATAATCAGTCGCTTCAGTAAGCTCATCCTGATCATTCACATCTTCACACAGTGTTGATTGTTGTTGTTGATGATTCTCATCTTCACATTCTGTTGTTTGTACTTGTTGATGATTCGCATCTTCACATTCTGTTTCACATTCTGTTGTTTCCCCTCCTGCTTCGGACATGTCTTCGACTTCAGCCTCATCTTTATTATATATGCTAGATATTTCCCAAATGTACTGGCTCTTATCATTTTGTTCATTGAAAATTACGTCATTATTCCATAATTATGATTTCCATAATTTCGAATTTTGGAATTCGGCGTTATTTCGCTCGGCGTTATTTCACGGCACCGAAAAAAATGTACAGACTTTGTAATTTCCATGGCAAAGACAAGATTTTTAATAAAGTTTATAAGGTATCCCATTTATACCACTAATTCGCGAACTTATCACGAATTTTATTTATTTTCCCAAAAAAAAACAACCTTTCACCTTAATAATTTTTGGGGACTGCTTAGATTTCTGGTTTCTGATACCAGTACCAGTTATCCCATCCATGGGGGTAAGCCTTGTCGTGGCGGATGGGCTTACGGTGACTACTACTATGAAGCTAAAAGCTATGCGATCGCGAAACTTGTTTTCGCAGAAGGGCCTCCCATGGTCGACAGGTCGAAGCGGAGTAGGCTGTTGCTACTAATTACCCCCCCAACGAAGGAGTGTTCCCACCAAGGCACTCCCAAAAATTTACGGTAGCGGAAGAATTCATTTATAGAATCAACGGTAGCGTCACCAGTTCCAGTTAGGCCGAACTACTTGGTGAACCCCTTATACGAGCTACTCCGACATATTCAGAGCACAGGTCTATAAGGAGCAAATCACATCTAGGCAAAATAACATCAAGGTGAGCCTAGCGACACACACCAACATCTAAGAGCTTTCCATTAAGCGTGCATGCAATTCCTTGGGTTAGGCGACTGGAGATCACCGGCGTAGTAAAAGACGATCACATTACAAAATCAGGAGCATGCCAGTGTCGACAATTTGCGAAAAACGTTTTCGCGAAATTTTCCGAAAAAATTCGAGCATTATGGAAGTACTTGCTAATACGAACAGCACTACCCCGCCAGGCAGTACCGCTGCTACACACGGTACTGATCCTGGACCGATTAGAAATAATCGGGTCAGAGCTATACGGATTCCGGGGGCTAGCAAAGTAATGCACGAGGTTAGAAGAAAATTGAGAGTCGCGAGTTGGAACGTGGGTAGCATGAACGGCCGAAGCTGTGAATTAGAAGAGATGATGAAGAGGAGGCGAGTGGACATCTTGTGCGTCCAAGAAACCAAGTGGCGAAACACTGGAAACAGAGCCCGTTTCTTAGACGTCAAGACAAAACAATACAAGATGTTCTACTACTGAACAGAGCAAGGTAGAAACGGAATCGGTGTCATCCTTGCGGAAAAGCTTCTTGGAAGCGTTTTGGCCATTTCGAAGTCCAGTGACCGATTGATGTCTCTTAAACTGGTGATGGAAGGAAAGGTGTGGAATATAGTCAGTGCATATGCTCCCCAAATTGGATGTGAGCAGGTGGAAAAAGATGCATTCTGGCTAGACTTCCACAACCTCATTAAAGACATCCCAAAGGAAGAGCTTTTGTTTGTGGGTGGAGATTTAAATGGACATGTGGGGAACGGCAACGAAGACTATGAGGACTGCCATGGTGGCCTTGGATTCGGAACTAGAAACCCTCCTGGTGAAGAAATTCTAAGCATGTGCAGGTCACATGGTCTTATAGTGTTGAATACCATGTTCATTAAACAAAGCCGACACCTTATCACTTATAGCAGCGGTGGAAATGAAACACAGATCGACTACCGTCTGGTATCTAGTTTCATGCAGCCGCTAGTGAAAGACTGCAAAGTGATATTAGGAGAAGCGATCGCCCAGCAACACCGTCTCCTACTGACAGAATTTTTTATGGAGACGAACGCAGCAAACAAACAAAGAGAGGCTACCGGAGGAATCAAGTGGTACAACCTGGACAAAGGAAAAGGCAATGCATTCATCTCTGTTATGAGAAATTATCTGTGCGGAACCATCAGCAGACTACAAAACGAAGAGTGCAGAGTACAAAATATGTGGGACTCTCTGCAACGAACTTGCTTGTCGAAGGCGAGGTCACTGCTAGGAACATCAAAAGGAAACTACCAACGGGAAAAAGAAACATGGTGGTGGAGCGATGAAGTCAAAGCAGTGATATCAAGGAAAAAGACCGCTTTCCAAGCTTGGTCCAAATGCCCCTCTCATAATAGAGATGAAAAAGCACGACTCGAAGTGGACTACAAGCGCTACAAGAAGGAAGCCAAGAAGAAATGCGCCCAGCATAAAGCAGAGAGTACGGAAAGCATGTATCGCGAGCTAGGGGAAATATCTGATCCAGCTGCTGATGCAAACCAGGCTCTCCAGGAACTGCGACATGCCAAGATGAACAAGGGTGCAGCCATCTTCAAAATTGCCGCTCAAAGGAGAAGGAATGCTCAGGAAATACGTTCACCAAAGTTCATTAACGATGCTCAAGGCCTACTACTTGTGAATGACGACAAAATTCTCCACAGGTGGCGACAGTATTGTGATGAACTCCTAAATGAGCAATTTCCCAGGATATACTTTCCAACAGCCGAACCTAATTTAGACGAAGTACCCGACCTTACAGTCGAAGAAGTTAGCGTGGCGGTGAAAAACTCCAAGAAAGGAAAGGCGATTGGTCCAGACGAAATACCCTCTGAGTTCTGGAAGAAGATGGGAGACATTGGGTGTAAATGGCTCACGATTCTCATCTCCAAACTCATTAGCGGTGACCAAATGCCAAATCAGTGGAGAGAAAGTTTCCTTCTCCCAATCTACAAAGGAAACTGTGATAACTACCGATCGATTAAGCTGATGTCACACACCATGAAGATCGTTGAGCGGATTTTGGACGGCCGACTGCGAAAAATAATACGGCTGTCTGATGACCAGTGCGGGTTTGTCTCGGGTAAATCAACCACAGATGCCATACAGAGTTTAAGAATCCGAATGGAAAAACACCGTGATTACTCCAGGGATTTGCATATTGTGCTGGTTGATTTCAAAAAGGCATTCGATAGACAACCACGAGATCTGATATGGGTGTCCCTGAGACAGCGAGGGGTTCCGGAAGTCTACGTGCGGATGATCAAGGACATGTACGAGGAAGTAAAAACGAAGGTAAAATGCCCCGCAGGAGTCACCGAAGAGTTCCCAATCAAAGTCGGTGTGCACCAGGGAAGCGTCCTGAGTCCTTTGCTCTTTATTACAGTCCTTGACTTCCTGCTTGAAGGAAAAGTGACGGATCCGAAAGTGAATCAGTTATTCTTTGCTGATGATGGAGCCATCATAAGTGAAGATCCAACATCCTTGCAACGAGCACTTGATGTGTGGATGGATGTTCTGGAAGGAAGTGGGTACCGGATAAGCGCGAAAAAGACAGAATATCTCTGCTGTCCATTTTCTGACCCAGACGGCCCTATTCCGGACATTTACCTGAATGGAACAACACTTCCCAAGTGCGAAAAGTTCAAATATCTTGGATCTATGATCAACAACCAAGCTTCTTGTGATGACGACATCAATCACCGAATAAGTGTAGGGTGGATGAAGTGGCGCGAAAACTCTGCCATCTTCTGTGACCGAAAAATGCCCCCTAAACTGAAAGGAAAGCTCTATACTGCAGTTGTTCGCCCAGCACTTACATACGGTTCACAATGTTGGACAATGTACAGAACGTATGAGAGTAAAGAGCTAACTGACAGCAGCTGAGATGAAGATGCTTCGTATGACAGCAGGAGTAACAAAGCTTGATCGAATCAGAAGCAAGAAAATCCGAGGAAGCCTTCACGTCAAAAACACCATCTTGGATAAAATACAGCATGACCGTTTAAGCTGGTACTGTCATGTACAAAGACGAAACCCTGAGAACCCAGTTCAAAAGGCGATCGCTTACGACGTTCCAACGCAATCGCGAAGAAGAGGCAGGCCTAAGAACTCATGGAGAAGACAAATGCAACGACAACTGCATTCAGTTGGCCTTAGACATGGAACAATTCAAAATCGAGAAGCCTGCCGACGTTTCCTGAGGTCAACCCGGCGAACCCCACATGCGGAGCCGTAGTGTGAAGCAGTAGAGTGGGAGAGTTGTGACCCCATCCGAGATCATGACTATCGTCGATAATGGAGAAGAAGAAGAAGATACCAGTACCAGTTATGGTTTTTATTCTGAATTTCATCATTTTACTCAAGATAATTTTGTGTATTTAGATTCTTACTTTTTATACCAAACGAAACTTTTTCACCAAGTTTAAACAATTAACAAAATTTATGCCAGCTGCTATGATACCTTTTTTATGGAATTTCATGGATTCTTGGTTCTGCTTTATCTGAAACCTTTATTCCGAATTTCATCAGTGTATCATGATCATGTTATTCACCTGGGGCCCTATTTCATATTACGAAACGAAAGGCAAAACAACGATACCCAGGACAACGATAGTCACGACATAGAGCGATTTAGAACAACGATAATGAATCCATGTTATTTTTTCAAGCGCACCAACTTCACGCATTCAGAAGCTTTCAAAAAATAAGTAGAAAAACAAAATCTTTAGTGGGAAAAATTTTTTTTTACTTTTCTTCTGCTATTTAATAATGTTTTCTATTCAAAAACATAATAAAATTGAAGTTATGGACATATTTTGTGATTTCGACTATTTATTTTAAAAAAGAATTTTATCTTTCCGAGAACTTTATCTCTGCCATTGCTAATTGGCCATGAAGATTGAGATCAATTGTTTGTTTTATCGTTTTGTTGTGTTGTGGTTATTAAATAATATAATACGAAATTTGCTTCTTCGTTTTATATATTTGAGTATGTTTATATTTTTTTATGTTCATTGCAATCAGTTCAAATAAAATTGGCCTCGAAGTTTGGCAAATTTTTTTTCTAAGCAAGACAAACGAGAACTATAGTCAAACGATAGGCAAATGACAGTCGTAAGCATTAACGAGTATCGTTGAAATCAAACGATTATCGTAGTAACTAATCGAATTTGAACAAGAACGAAGTAGTTTCAACGATAATCGTTTTACAAAACGGTTATATTTCATCTGTTGAAGTAAAAAAACAAACACCCTTACGGTTAATCGGCAATAACTTTTCTTAGATCAATTGTATTAACTTTATTTATATGTCATTAAATTCAGCATCAAAAACATGTGTTATATGATTACAAAACACTTCTTTTTTTCACTAAATTTGTTTTATTAACTCTTTTGATCCTTGTAGACGGAGAGGCGACCGACCGTCGAGTTACTTAGCTCATAAGGTTAAAGGTTAAAATTAGTGTCAAATGAAAGATAAGTTGATACTGAAAACAAAAAAAAGGGTTGCCACTTCTAAAATGGGAACTTCCATGTGGCAACCCTATTTTAAAGGAAAAATTATCACATAACTAATACATTCATATCTTTGTTGTTTGGCCAGATAAAAAAATTTTTGAAATGTCAAACGAAAGTCAAAATAGTAAAAAAAATAATAAAATAATATAAAAAACGTAACCCTACAAATGTGGCAACCCCATCCAAATGAAAACAACACTGACAAAAATCTTCTTCGAACAAAACAGTATAACTTTTAATGCACTAGAAAGCTAAACTATACACCATATTCTTCTCTCTAAAAAATGTGGGATGCCACCTCGCAAATGCAGACAAGTACTAGGCAACCCTACTCAAATGCTAAAAAACGCAAAAATCACTTGTTTTTTTGGCCAAAGTGTATAATATTTGATAGAGTTAAAGGCTATAAAATACATAATATTTTAGCTTAGACTCTCTTCTATCTAAAAAATGTTTTATGTATGTTAAAGCCTTTAACTCTATCAAATATTATACATTTTGGCCAAAAAAACAAGTGATTTTAGTGTTTTTTAGCTTTTGGATAGAGTTGCCGAGTACTTGTGTGCATTTGCGGGGTGGCACCCGACATTTTTTAGATAGAAAAGAGTCTAAGCTAAAATATTATGTATTTTATAGCCTTTAACTCTATCAAATATTATACACTTTGGCCAAAAAACAAGTGATTTTTGCGTTTTTTAGCATTTGAGTAGGTTTGCCGAGTACTTGTCTACATTTGCGAGGTGGCACCCGACATTTTTTAGATAGAAGAGAGTATTTTCTAAAATATGGTGTATATTTTAGCTTTCTAGTGCATAAAAAGTTATACTGTTTTGTTCAAAGAAGATTTTTGTCAGTGTTGTTTTCATTTGGATGGGGTTGCCACATTTGTAGGGTTACGTTCTTTATATTATTTTATTATTTATTTATTATATTTATTTTTTACTATTTTGACTTTCGTTTGACATTTCAAAAATTTTTTTATCTGGCCAAACAACAAAGATATGAATGTATTGGTTATGTGACAATTTTTCCTTTAAAATAGGGTTGCCACAAGTTCCCATATTAGAAGTGGCAACCCTATTTTTTTTATTTTCAGTATCAACTTATCTTTCATTTGACACTAATTTTAACCTCTAACCTTATGAGCTAAGTAACTCGACGGTCGCCGCTTGGACTATTGGTTCTTAAGCCTGGTACGCAGTTCGCGCTAAATTTTAGCTCCCATACAAATTATTTATTATCGAAAAAAATATGCAAGCTAATACTTATCCCATACAAATAATCGATAACTTGTATGGGAATTTTATCTCGGCTAAAATTTAGCTCGATCTGCGTACCAAGCTTTACTTTAAAAGAAAACTTTTTGTTTCATGAGGGTAACAATTTTTATTTTTTAATGCCTATTTTGCGTGTACTATAATAGCTGTGTTTTATTTTCCTCTTGATCCGGATCAGATCTTTTATTTATTCGCGAAACAATAACAAAACAAAATCCTGCTTTTGTTGTAAAGCTAATAAAAACAATGATCTGATCCGGATCACGAGGGAAATAAAACAAATAAAAACACGGTGCGACACTGAAAATACACCCGAGAAATAACATAGTGTAGGCTGTTCGTATGGTCGAATAATGCATAAAAATATTTTTGTTATATTTTTGGAACCCTCCATTTTTTTTTTATTTACAAAAAACCATTTTTACAGACCTTACGATGTAATCTATCAATATTTCAGTCATTTTTCTAACAACTCTCAATATGTTATATGTTTTTGGAAAGAGGATTTCCAGACCTTTTGAATGATGTATATAAGTCTATTGTTTAAACAAATTAAGTGTAGGTTTTTATCCCACAAATCTTGAAAAAGTGATTTTTTTCCCAATTTTTTCAACTTTACCCAATTTTTTTTGCAAAATAAAACAAACAAAAAAATAAAGTAAGGTTATATTCTGAAAGAATATATATTTAGGCACAAATTGGCGTATTTTTTTTATTGAATTTGACCAAAACTGCGGAATCTATGCTATTTTTTCGTAAATAGAAAATGTGGCTTTTCATGATGTGAATTGCAAGGTGCACAATAGGGTGTTCATTATTTTAAAACAATAAGAATTTCTATGCTCCTAGGATCTTATATGGTTGGAAATAAACTAAAAAAAATATTTTCCAAGTTTCAAGTCTCTAACTTAATTCTAACCTGTGCCGCCAAGCGGTTGAAGTTTCTTATGGGAATAACTTGGGGTTTCTTGGACCTTGTTCGATCAATTTTAAATTCCAGCCAAACCATTCGTTCAAAAAATTTAAAACTTTACAGACTCAAATTTAATAAGTGTAGCTATCATGTGAAAATTTTTCAGATTTTTAATTGTTATAATTTTAGAGATTTAGCTTGGTAAAAAAAGTCATTTTTTCAGACTTTTTCAAAAATCGCTTTTTACACGTTTAATGCCAAAAATTTAAAAAAACATACATTTTCATTCACAAATAAGCATAGCATGTATATTTAAAATTCAATTCATAGTTATATAAAAAATTAGTTTTGTATTCATTCTTCAAGTCACATCGATATTCAAAAAACGTGTTCCCGATTTAAGAAAAAGTACTGTAGTAAATAAACAAAAAACTAATTAATTATATAACTTTGAATTGAATATAAATTTTAAATATAAATACTACGCTTATTTGTGTTTAAAAATGTATGTTTTTTAATTTTTTGACATTAAACGGGTAAAAAGCGATTTTTGAAAAAGTCTGAAAAAATGACTTTTTTTACCAAGCTAAATCTCTAAAATTATAACAATTAAAAATCTTAAAAATTTTCACATGATAGCTACACTTATTAAATTTGAGTCTGTAAAGTTTTAAATTTTTTGAACGAATGGTTTGGCTGGAATTTAAAATTGATCGAACAAGGTCCAAGAAACCCCATGTTATTCCCATAAGAAACTTCAACCGCTTGCCGGCACAGGTTAAAATTAAGTTAGAGACTTGAAACTTGGAAAATATTTTTTTTAGTTTATTTCCAACCATATAAGATCCTAGGAGCATAGAAATTCTTATTATTTTAAAATAATGAACACCCTATTGTGCACCTTGCAATTCACATCATGAAAAGCCACATTTTCTATTTACGAAAAAATAGCATAGATTCCGCAGTTTTGGTCAAATTCAATAAAAAAATACGCCAATTTGTGCCTAAATATATATTCTTTCAGAATATAACCTTACTTTATTTTTTTGTTTGTTTTATTTTGCAAAAAAAATTGGGTAAAGTTGAAAAAATTGGGGAAAAAATCACTTTTTCAAGATTTGTGGGATAAAAACCCACACTTAATTTGTTTAAACAATAGACTTATATACATCATTCAAAAGGTCTGGAAATCCTCTTTCCAAAAACATATAACATATTGAGAGTTGTTAGAAAAATGACTGAAATATTGATAGATTACATCGTAAGGTCTGTAAAAATGGTTTTTTGTAAATAAAAAAAAATGGAGGGTTCCAAAAATATAACAAAAATATTTTTATGCATTATTCGACCATACGAACAGCCTACACTATGTTATTTCTCGGGTGTATTTTTTTTTTTTTATTTTGTAGCACAGTGAAATCAATCTATCTTTAAATTACAAATGCTTCTAACATATCTTTAACTTAAACTATTATTGAAATCTAGCCGACGACGACGGACGACGCACAATGGTCTGAGCGCGGATAAAAGGTCTTTTTGACCTCTTCCGTCTGAGCGGAAATTTGTCCGATTTCATACGAATCGGAGAGTTTTTAATTGTCGGATCATATCTTCATCCATGATTTGTAAAAAATCAGAGAATTTTCGTCTCCGACGGATACCTTGATATACCTTTCTAATAACACTGTGATTTCTATTGATATATATTTGTAACTCAATTTTCACGTTACTCAGTAGAAGAACCTGGCTTTACTTCAATTGAATTTTAAGTGAGAGTTTTTTGAATATGCTCTATTGATCCTTTGTTCAAAGATTACTTAAATTACAATTTGCAATAAATTTGAACCCCAATTGTCTGGGAAAACTACTCACAATAATTTTCTTCACATACCAACCACTCTTCTCTATAACTCCCCAAGTAGAATAAAAGTTTTCATTTCATCCCCTAGGATATAATATCGATTTCAAAATCTAAATGACCACCACACACCCATTCCACTTTTCTTACGGTTCTCGAATTCCCGAAACAAAACAAAACTCCCTAATTCCTTTGCCCAGAGAATTTTGTGAGTGCTAAACAAAAAGCAGAACAACTTTTTGAATAAATCCCTTTAAGCAGTAAACTAAACACGATAATCATTTTCCGTCTCTTCTTTTTCTTCGCCATCACTGAATCCCTCAGACCTGGCCTATGGCCTGGGGCAGTTGACGAGACACATCATCATCTAGATTCACCTCATCATCATCATCATTGCCGTCGGTCGTCCTTGTTCGTGGCGTGGCTACATCTGGATATAGTTGCTGAACATACTTTTGGCTCAAATATTTCTCTAGTATCTCTCTGGCTAAAGGACATGCCAGAACTACAAAAAAAGTAAAAGAAATTATTTGTATCGGAAGGGACCTTTTGCAAGTGAAATTTACTCAAGTCACATCGAGACTGAAAGTACTTTAATACACCCTTCCCCTCATGAGCTCCTCATCCGCGTCTTTATCGATTCTTACTCGAACCTTAAAAAAAAATATTGCTATCACAAGACTAGGACTGCGGTAGAATAACGTTCTTTGGCGCGGTTCAATGTAGACTTATGTAAGTCTGACTATATAATACTGCTTTTTGTGTTGTCCTTCCTCTTTCAGTAATTTTCTGGAACTCTCTTTCATTTCAGTCGTCCAACATTTTTTTGGAAGAAAAGGTTAATTTTTGCGAAAAAGAAAACAAAAAATTGGTAAAACTTTCGCTTCCGTTTCACGTTGCTAGCGATATTCTCAGTGGAAGTGGACCCAGAAACTTTTGTAAATTTTTTGTTGCTGAGAATTTTTAAGACATCCCTCGGGATAAATTTGTTGATTTAGTTATATCATTTTGTGTGGATTTTTTTTTATATTGTCTGAAAGGATTTGCCAAGCATAGCGAACTCGTAATTTCAAATTAAATAAGATTTCATTTATTTCTATAGCATCATCGGTATTGTCCTTTGGATTGAAAGGATTTTATTATCTCTTATTTTGGTCTGCTCAATTGTCTAATAAAGTTATAAGCAAAATAAAGGATTGTGGTGTTCCTATTGATTTAATTATTGCGAGCATTTAAAGTGTACCCTTTGAGCATGGCAATACCAACTGGTCGGTCGAGATCTATTTTTTGGAAGTTGCTTTCTGGGATCTTCGTAAATTCCAAACTGGAACATCAATGTTTAGGTGTGGAGTTTTTTAATACAATTACCCGTACCGCTACCGCCGTTTTAAATGATCTTTTACAAAAAACTAAGTATGCCATTTTATTTCTAGTATAAAAAGGAAATTTTAGAAAAAAATTTTCGAAAATCGTTAGAGCCGTTTTTTTAAAAAATAATTTTTTGTATATAAAAATTTCCTAACATTTTTCAAAAAAAAAGTTGATATGCAATTTTGAATAAATAATTAATTTACACATAAAAACAAAATTTCAAAATTTTTCACCAACTCGTTTCCAAAAAATTGATTTTTCAAAAAAAAATTTTGAAATATTTTTTAAAAATCCAAAAATGTGTTTTTTGAAAAATTAAAAAATTTTTAAAAAATGATTGTTTAAACGTTTCTGTATTAAAAATTTGGTCGAAATCTGTTTTGTCGTTTTTGAGAAATTCATATATCCAAAAAACCGTTCTATGGCAGGTACCGTTAATAACGGTACAAAAAATATTTTTTTTTATTATCAAAGGAGGCTCTTATCTGTAACAGTAAGCAGAAAAATTTTAATCAAAATCGTTAGAGCCGTTTTTGAAATAAATCAACTTTTCTGTTTCCGTTATATGACAGGCACCGTTAGTTTTGGTCCTAAAAAAAAAACTTCAATTTCTCCTCTAGGGAATCACCCAAAACTGTTAACTACCAAGTTTGAAGAAAATCGCTTCAGTAGTTTAGGCTGTAGCTCGAGGTTCTTACAGACAGACAGACAGACAGAATTTCCGGACCCATTTTTTTGGCATTCTCCGTCATCGTAATGTCATGTAAAATTGTTATCTCGAGTTCGATTTTTTTTACGAATCCTAAACTTGCCCTATAGACTATAGTACCTATATCGCAAGTAAAAAGGGAATATTTAATTTGGATTAATTTTTTTTAATGCAATTTTATCATTCCACTGATCATTCAAATCTTTTTAAATGTGTTAGGGTATGCATCAAGCACTAGCTTGGATTCAGTCGCTATGCTATACGTTTAGGAGATATTAAAAAAACAAATTTTCAAAATTCCTATAAAAAGTTACGCATACACCACAGTGTATCTACTGAACATTTCAAAATCCCCAAAAATTACTTTTTTTCAAAAATTCAAACGACAGTCGTTTGTCCACCTCGAGAAATGGATACAAACAAAAAATCATCGTTTGTCCACCCTACGCTACGTTTAGGAGATATTCAAAAAACAAATTTTGTACTGAAAAATTACAAGTCAAATAAAATCTCCAAAAATTCAATTTTTTGTCGTTTGTCCACCTCGGGCTCTTTACGTATACGAAAAATCGTTGTATGTCCGTGTCCACCCTTCATTTAGGATATATTCAAAAAACAAGATTTGTACTGAAAAATTCAAAGTCCCCTAAATCATCAAAAACTATCCCCAAAAATTACTTTTTTTCAAAAATTCAAACAACAATCTTTTGTCCACCTAGAGAAATAGATACAAACAAAAAAAATCATAGTTTCAAAGGAGATGTTCAGAAAACAAATTTTGTATTAAAAATTCAAAGTCCCATAAAATCCTCAAAAATTATTTTTTTCAAAAATGTTGGCACTAAATCTTACTCAAAAACCTTAGCACTTTAGTGCTAAAATTTTTGGAAAATTGTTTTTTTGTGGGGATTTTGGGGGACTTTGAATTTTTCAGTACAAATATTGATTTTTGAATATCTCCTTAACTAAGGGTGGACAAACGATGATTTTTGGTTTGTATCCATTTCTCAAGGTGGACAAACGATTGCCGTTTGAATTTTTGAAAAAAAGTAATTTTTGGGTGTTTTGAAATGTTCAGTAGATACACTGTGGCGTATGAGTAATTTTGTATGGGAATTTTGAAAATTTGTTTTTTGAATATCTCCTAAACGCAGGGTGGAAAATCGATGATATTTGGTTTGTATCAATTTCTCGAGTTGGAAAAACGATGGCCGTTTGAATCTAAATAAAAAATTGGGGATTCTTGAAAAAATGATATCTCTTAAATGGAGGGTGGATAACGGAGGTTGAGAATATTCCATAAATAACCGAGATAATTTTTTTTATCTTAAGAAATCCGACTTTTTTATTAGGTAATTTTTCCACACTATTTAAGTTTTGTACCTTTTCAGAACCTTTCAGAATACAAAAACTTAAATAATATGGAAAAATTACCAAATAAAAAAGTCGGATTTCTTAAGAAAAAAAATTTTATCTCGGTTATTTATGGAATATTCTCAACAATGTTATACCATTTTAAAAAGAGAATTGAACACACCAACTTTTAAGTTAACTTGCCAAAACATCGTAGTGCGTTTTTTACACAACGGTTCATTGAATTAGAAGTAATATTTGCTTTAAAACTGATGCAGCTGAGTTAAAATTTTTGAATGCATTTGGAAGCGGGGTTATTCAAGGTTCCGTAACAAAAGAAAAAAATTAGAAAAATTAAGATTTGTAGTCACGACACATGAAAAACCGTCACAAGGTGACCATTTTTTCGATTTTTTTTTTCGAATGCCCATATGGTAAACTGGGGCACATTCGGCAATTTTTTTTCACTTGCCTTTTACTTCGTTGTTTATACTTACAAGATATTGTTTTTTTTTGCTCAACAGGTGGTTTCAACATTTAACTTTAGTTTTACGAACAAAAAGTTTTTAATCTACTTACCATAACGTTATAATAACGTTTTTAAAAATTCAATTCTATTTAATGAAAGTGCCCCGGGCCGGGGCAGTTTCGGCATTCAATGGGGCACATTTAGCATCGAAAAAAAACTATTAAGAATACGTGAAAATTATGTTCGAAACGTATTTTTATTTCCTTAAAAATACAATATAAACAAAATTTAAGGTTATACTATGAAACTTAAAAAATTTAAAATAAAAAAAAATTATTTTTCTTCACTTTAACACTAAAAAAAATATAATATAAATATAAAACATCTCAAGAATAGGAATAGTCCGATGAAAATAGACATTTAACCCTGAAATAGTTCGCATAGAAAATGGTACAGAGCATTGAAATATCGATTAAAGTATAATGTCAAAAGTCCCTAAAAGTCCCATGTGTGCATAAAAAGTTATTCAAGTTAAAATGTCGAAAATGAGAGTTTTTCATATATAACTTTGAAACGAGAGAAGCTATAAAAAAAAAAGTATATGGAAGACTTGTGGGTTTTTAAATACCCTAACACAATGTTGCTATACTTTTTTTTCTAGGAGATATTGCTTAGAAGATATCGTGATTTTAAAATGTGTTAAATGTCGAAAATAACGGTTTTTTGCCTATTTCTCTTAAACGGTGATTCCTATCGAAATGTTGTAGTTGAAAAACTGGTAGATAATGTAAAAAATTTTTTTTTATTTAGTCAAAACTAAAAAATTGAGAATTTTTGTACCTAGTTTCTAAAATATGAGTTTTTTTTAAATATACTTCATACACTATAACATTTTTCAAAAAAAAATTAAGAAAAGTCTTATTAACAATCTTCGATTCAAAGGCAATGCGCTCTAAAGAGTGGTAGGTATTTATAGAAAATATCGTTTTTTGTCTATTTTAGTCAAATGCTCACTGTTTGGTCAAGCTTTTGAAAACCCGGGGTAGATTCGGCACTTGCTAAATGTGCCCCAATCAAAATGACGAATCTACCCCGATTGCCCAAAAAACAACATTTTTTGCACTTAGTTTTACTACAATTAAAAATAGCCTTTTTTTATTTAATGCGACTTCCTTATTTAATGAACTAAAAAATTAGCGTAACCAGGATTTTCTACAATTAATTTTTCAATATAAAAATCATCTACTCGTCCACTAGCCAAAATTTCACCGGAGACCCAAAAACGACAAAACAACACACAACTTTTCTTACCGCTAAACTACAAATGCCAAACTAAGAGCGTGTTCATGAATTCAGTAAAGGATGCGTTCTGTGTCATTTTCATTTCTAAATTCATAGTGCATACAACCGAAAATGACTTTGACGAATGTGCCCCGATGATGAATGTACCCCAGTTTACCATAACTCACAAAATATATGGCTGCGATTTTTTTTAATTATTTTTCTGATAACTGTCACCACCTACTCTATCTACCGTTTTCGTTTCGACGTTTACTTTTGGGACACCCTGTATACACGGGTGCGAATTTGCCTTACACCTACTCAGTTAGTAGTAGGAGAGCTCGTGTCACATTTGTATAATTCGCAAATGCAATTTACATATTTAATAAAGCCTGGTACGCTGCTCGCGCTAAATTTTAGCTCCCATACAAATTATCGAAAAATTTTAGCCGAGCTAAAATGAGTCCCATACAAATTATCGATGACTTGTATGGGAATTTTATCTTGGCTAAAATTTAGCGCGAGCAGCGTACCAGGCTTAAATATAAATTTATCTAATAAAAATAGTCAAAATATTTTTTTATTTCATCCGCCATTTCGCAACAAATTAATTAACAGTTCCAAGATTTACATATAAAAACTCAATTTACTAATTTTATTTGAAAGCAACCAACACCACGAAAGTTCTCAAAGTGCGAATGATATTACAATTTGAATCCAATAAAATAGGGGTCAAATAAGGCATACGTTAACAACTACTGCCTTAGGAAACAACTGTCAAAAACATCCTTGCAAATTTTCTGTAAGATGAGTCGTTTTCGCGATATTGATCGCGATAATTTATTATCCTGCATTCAAATGTTGATAACTCCACAATTTTGCCTAGATTTGTTTTTTTCAATCGCGCCCCTACCTATATAATAATTGTGTATCGTACTTAAAAAAATATATTTTTCCATATGTTTACGTCATATAACTTGTCCCAAAATAGAAAAAAAAAAATCTTCAAAAAAATCAAAGATTTTTTAATGAAATAACTTTTTTTGCTCAAACATTTTTCTAATTTATTTTTTGCAGTTTGGTAAAGTATTTCTTCTTTTCCTACATATTCATGAATAAATTATGTTCTATGGTAATATTTTCATATAGCAAACACGTTTTTAGAAACACGTCTTTATGAATCATATATGACTCATGGACTCCAGAAACACGAAACAGAAAATATTCGATGATTCAAATAGGATTCATGGGACGTGGAGTGATGAATCCTTCAAATAAACAAAAAAATATTGAACGTAGAGAGGTTTTTGAATCAGATTGTATGGGACCAGTGAAGTTGTTTTTAGTAAAATATGTAGGTAGATGAATCATATATGATACATGGGACTCTGCAGGCTTGGGACAAAACATATATTTTGAGTCATATGCGACTCATTGGACAAAGATGTTAAAGATCTTTCCAAAATTACTCTCACTCACTCATACCCAAACATTTCTTAGGCTACCGCCTCGAGTTTGACTTTTTTTCGATATTCTATTTAACTAACGCAAATAAAAAGTAGTGGCGCAGTTGTTTTTATTAACCACATTTATTTAAAACTCGATACTAATAAAATAATAAATATTTAAAATGGAAATAATAAAGGATAAGAACAAAAGATTTCTCAATTTAACTGTGCTCCAACTGAGCTTCTGACTCCCTCCAAGTTCTCTGAATCATTTCAATCATTTGTTTGCACATTGCCGACTTTGAGAAATAATTTCCAGCACAAAAAATTATAAAAGCCCAAGCAAGCAAGAGATAATAATCGGGACTTTCTTCGGCAACAATTGGCAACGGACCTCTAAAATCATCCGAAGTTATCGTTGCATATGTAGGAACTGCCAATCCAGTGTGGCGAGTTACAAACTTTCTGAAATCCCAATCGTCGCCATAGAACTTAACAATCGGTCGCCCCTGATGGAATAGCAGTATTGTCGGCAATCCAACTATTCCAAACTCCGCATTGAAACTATGGAACTTGTAAGCGTCTATAGCTGCAATCTTTAGATTGGGAAACAACTTCGGTAATGGATTGAATATTGGGGCTACTCGGGCGCATCCCGGACATGATTTTGAATAAAACATAATAAGTACGCAGCTTCCTTCGACATTGCGCTTCGTGGAGTTGCCTATTGGTTTAAGCAAAGCCACTATGTCCATGACTGTGTCAGGCATAAGCAAGGTGGAATTGACACTCTCATTGGGTAAACATTTAACGACAATTGGCGCCTTGGCTTCTGGGCGACCAGCTTTGAGGTGAGCAATTTCGTAATCATATAAACTGCATTCGTAGTTTTCGTATCGAAAACTGATGTAATCTATAAAGTTATAAAATGAGACTCCTTTCAATTGTCCGCTGCCAGTTGGTGTAGTTGTATCATCGTCTTCTTTGGCCTTCGAATCCAAGAAATCTCCATTGAGAAAATTTACTATTGTTTTGAGCGCTTTGAGCTCCATTGAGTGTACCGTGGAACCTGCAATGAAATTGTTAACATTGATTTACCTATGCATTTTTAATTAAATTGACTTATATACCCAGTAGCAAAAGGCATCCTATTTTAAAGATCAGCATATTTTTGTTCTCGAACTTCGTAAAAAATTAATCAACAAATAAAAAAATGGAAACGTCAATGAACTGTCAATGAAGTTTTCTAGTGCGTTTTTATTTGGCGTTCATATTTGTATACTATAATTTGTAATGCCTGATTTACATGAGCGACAATTGCCAGTGTTCTATTAATTTTTCGTTTTGCCTGATTTCCCTTCAAGCAAGAAAAACGAGTTCAGAAAAGACACTCCGACCGAGAAAAACGGGGTTGCACTCACACACTTGCAACTTTTTGTCGAAGGAGAAATCGTGGTGAAAAAACCAATACATATAAAAATCGGCTCCGCGGTGATTATAATTTCCATACTAATTTCAGCCGCCTTGGGACCCGGTAGTCGAAGTCGGACTCAGCTCCGCCTGAGGCTGAGGCGGAGCGGATTCGGACCGAGGTCGGACTCGTTTGCTTGAAGGGTTATAGCGTTTTCGTTTGTTCGTCCGGGATTCCCCGGAATTCTTCCGAACGATTCTGAAACTGTTCGTTTGGCACTCAATGACGTTTCTAATTCTGAAAAGAAGAGAAAATCGATTCCGAATTTTAAGGCAGAATCAAAACGAGAATCACGCACACAAGACGTCAAAGTAATGAAATGTTATTGTTTATTGCTGATTTCTGAAAATTTAGATTTTTAACTATGCCAAACTCTAAATTATATTAAAATAAAGTGAAGAAAACAAAGATTAAAGATAACTTTTCATGAAATAAACAAAAATAAACAAAACAAAGCTTTCATCATTAGACGTTGGCATTATTTGTAGTTTCACAAATACAAAAAAAACCAAACTTTAGAATCAAAAAGAAGAATGCAAATGGTGGATTTACATACGTCTGCATTTCCAGATCTGCATTGAAAGGAGACACAGTATTTAAGATTCACAGATGTTGGATAGAGAGAGTAGATGAAAATGCAGAGATCTTCATAAATGCAGATTATAGGAAGATTATGGCGAAGACGAACATGTTGGTTTTCATCAATCACAGTACACATAATAAGGTAATATATTCCGAACGTTGTCCAAATTTGTTTGTCAAAAATGAGCACCAATCTGTCAGGTCGGCCTTTAATTTTTATATTTCAATCGCAGTAAACAGGAAATTTGTTTTTGTTTTAATTTATAAAATGTCATTTAAAAATATTATAAATTGAAAAATAACAAATTTTCTTCGTGTTTCATCGCGGAAAATGGTAAATAATTGTTTAAAAATTAGTGGTATGCGTGGTTTATCGGTTTTTGTGCGTTTTTCGTCGGTATTTTAAACAATTAAGAATTCGGTAGCTGACATTGGTCGCCAAAGTGTCATGTTTTGACAATCTGGCGACCAATGTCAGTTCGGAATATATTACCTTTTTACTGTGTTCATCAATACCTCTCCTTCATACGTACGGATTTCAGTTATATAATCTATCCCCCTTTACCTTTCTGCATGCAGACGTATGTAAATCCCATGGTATAAAAAGAGAAGGTATGATCATTAGAAAAAACTCAGTATCGAGAACTGTCAAAACTTATGGCTACTTAAGGTTTTGACAGCCCAGTCCATTGAAATTGTTGTTGTAAACAAATTTGTCTTGGAAATTGGTGTTGCTTTTGACTTTGCCAAATGCCAAACGTCAAAACCTTATTACCCCATTTTGTAAGATGGCGGCTCTAATGATCATACCTTGTCTTTTTATACCATGTGTAAATCCAGTCTGTTCGTTTGGCATTCCGGATCGAACAGTCCCGGACCGTTCTAAGAATTACCAAACGAAAACCAACTTTTCAGTTTTTTGGCTAAATTTTGCCAATTTTTTGCTATATAAATTATTTGCCATTTTCTAAAAATTTAAAACAAGATAACAGTGTGTAAGTACACGCGAAACGCGATTGAAATTTTACTTCTCACTCACAGAAATTCACTTAATAGGCCGCCTCTACAGGAAATAATTTATTGCATGTCTTAAGCCTCGTACGCAATTCGCGCTAAATTTTAGCTCCCATACAAATTATCGAAAAATTTTAGCGCAGCTAAAAATGATCCCATACAAATTATAGATAACTTGTATAGGAATTTTATCTAGGCTAAAAAGCTAGATCTGCGTACCAGGCCTTAACACGAAATGTCCTGTGCAGGGGCGCCACTTCGTGTTATGATTCGATGTAAGAGAATCGTGTCTTCGATTGTGTCTGAAATCGAAATTTGACAGATGTGTTTTTTTCTTTTGGAAGTGTGGTTTTTTCCATCGACAATCTCTACCAAGACAACTTTTGTACGTTCATCCCCCAAAAACCTTTTGTTTACAGTGTTGTCCGTGAATATTATATGAAAGCCACCACTGCGGTAAATGACGTTAACAAGCACACATAAGCCGTTTTTTTATTATCCCACTTGATCCATATAGATCATTAATTAACACGTATTACAACAACTACATGAGAACTTGCTTTTCATCAGGATCACGATTTGTGATCCTGATGACAATTCGTGATCCCAAGATCACGATTCTTGATCCTGATGAACAGCAAGATCTCATGTAGTTGTTGTAATACGTGTTAATTAATGATCTATATTCTATATGGATCAAGTGGGATAATAAAAAACGGCTATAGATAGATTCACGACATTCACTATACGGCTACACAGTACACATAAGGTCTGTTTGGGTACTGCCCAAAGGCTTAACTACATTGGCTCAAAAAGTGAAAAAGTACAAAAGTGAAAATTTTCAAACGCATTTTTGTATAGTTTTTCGGGCTGGGAGCTAAAATTTGCGAGAGCAGCGTACCAGGCTTCAAGGATGGATTTAGCTTTTTCAACCTATATGGACCTAGAACCAGTGCTAAAACTCAATATTACCAGCGAACTTAGAAAGTCCCTAAGGGCCAGTTGTACAAATATTTAATCCGTGGTTCAGCAACTTTCATCTTCTGAAATCGGTAGCAAGGCTGAAGTTTAGCACTGGTTCAAGGTTCATATATGTAGAAATAAGCCTGGTACGCTGCTCGCGCTAAATTTTAGCCGAGATAAAATTCCCATACAAGTTATCTATAATTTGTATGGGATACGTTTTAACTCAGCTGAAATTTTTCGATAATTTGTATGGGAGCTAAAATTTAGCGCGAACAGCGTACCAGACTATAACCACATTCATGCTTGAACCGAAGTTGACCCGCAGCTAATCCGCCAAAATCGGTGGGTTAAATTCCAAATTTTTCGATAATTTGTATGGGAGCTAAAATTCAGCGCGAGCTGCGCACCAGGCTTAAAGCTCCAATACAAATTATCGAAAAATTTTATCTGAGCTAAAATGGATCCCATACAAATTATCGATAACTTGTTTGGGAATTTTATCTCGGCTACAATTTAGCGCGAGCAGCGTACCAGGCTTAAACCTTAACTACATTGGCTAAAAAAGTGAAAAAGTACAAAAGTGTCAAACGCTTTTTTTTATGTTTTTTTCGGGCTGGAAAAATAAAACAATTTGTGTCCTTTTTTACGAGCTAATAGCTGTAGTGGGAAAAAAAATTTTTACTTTTGTACTTTTGCAAAAAGTTGCTAATGTAGTTAAAGCCTGGTACGCTGTTCGCACTAAATTTTAGCCGAGATAAAATTCACATACAAGTTATCGATAATTTGTATGGGATAGATTTTAGCTCGGCTAAAATTTTTCGATAATTTGTATGTGCCTGGCTACACGGTGATTTTTCAATCGCCTAAGCAGTATGGATGGGAAAAACCGACCGGTTTCGGTTTTTTTGATTCGGTCAACCGGTTTTTTTGGATTTTTTGTTCTCCCGGTTTAAACCGGTTTTTGCAAAAAAACCGAACAACCGAAAAAAAAACCGAGTGAAAAAAAAAATGTCGAACAAAAAAAAGATCCGACGAGACAAAAAACTGAAAACCCTCAAAACTTTCATTTCCTCTCTCAACTAACGATATAACATATAATCATAAATTTTCATTCATATTTTACTTAAAAAATTCCTCTAAACTCCTACTAAGAGTGAGTTAAGAACTCTTATAACAATAGTGCCTGGCTACACAGCGATTTTTCAATCGATTGAAAAATCACATGCGGTGGCTACACGCTTACCATTACAAAACATCACAAAAATAGTGTTTTGGGCGTTCAAAATTCAATATCTCAAAAACTTTGCACGTAGAGCTATTTTAATGCTAGATTCAAATTAAGAGTGTCAAAGGCCATTAGAAGAATATAGTTTGGTTTCTATGGAATTTTATTTTACGCTAATATTACTGTCATTTACGGAAAAATCGATCTTAAAAATGTTTTTTTTTTTCAACTTTTCTCAATATTTTCTAAAACAAAAGTTTAATTTTTTTTTTCAACTTTTCTCAATATTTTCTAAAACAAAAGTTTAATTTTTCCACATAATCTTAAATAAAAGGTTTTTATCTAAATGACTGCATTACAAACTTTTATAAGGTACGTATAGAATTTTTTTCAATATTTTTGAGGCTATATACAAAAATGGTTGGAGTAAAAGTTGTAGACACTTTTACAATCTACCTACAACTTTTGCATTTAACTTTTTTCGATAGGAGGTCTACTTTTGACAGAAATCGTAAAAAAACACGATTTTTGACACCCACCGCACTTTTTGGCCCATCCACCCTCTTTCCGCAAATTTGTTTGTGGGCAGTTTATTTTTCCCCTTTTATACATATACCATTTATCCTAAATTTTCCAACCACCAATGTGCTGCTAATAATTTTTTTATTTTCAAAATTTACTACTACTTTCACAAAAAGAAAAATTTCCATTTTGGTACCTACCTACGTACATTAAATAATTTTTGATACCTTTCCTACCCTTACCACCCGCACTTAAAAACTTTTTAATACCTTTCTTACCCATACCATCCGCACTAAATACTTTTTTAAACCTTTCCTACCCTTACGATCCGCACTAAATAACTCCTTCAATACCTTTTCTTCCCTTCCAAAGTAAAAATACCAAAGCTCACAACAAACCAAGAAAATATGTATACCTAATTCAACAAAAAAAAAAATCAAATTGCAATTCCAAGGAAGATTGCCGTAGCAAAAGAAAAAAAAATACCTACGTATGCGATGCGCCTGTGCATCACGATCATACAGAAAGAGAAAACAAAATTGTAAATAAAAATCAAAACAGAAAACTACCCTCGACTTTTGTAAAAAGTCTTCCATCACCTCTGCCACAAGGAGCATTCGCTTCCTCATAAAATAACACATAAGAACAAAAAAAGAAATAAACCGAAGAAGGTCAAACGTCAAAGTAATTTTTTTAAGAGATTCCATTTTTTTAAGGAATTCCCTCGCTCTCGCAACATTTTCCTACTAGCAACATGTTGTGGTACGCCATATCACGTACCACCCGAAAAATTTGGGGTTCCGATAATTTGTATGGGATGCGACATTTTTGTATTCTATAATCTTTGCTCGAACTGAGCGCGCTAAATTTTAACCGAGATAAAATTCTCATACAAGTTATCGATAATTTGTAAGGGATCCATTTCAGCTAAAATTTTTCGATAATTTGTATGGGAGCTAAAATTTAGCGCGAGCGTACCAGGCTTTAGCGCGAGCTGCGTACCAGGCTTGTTTCGCAAATAAATCAATGATCTGATCCGGATCACGAGGAAAATAAAACACAGCTATTGTTGACATTTTGGGGTCGGAAAATGAATTTGAAAATTTTCATTTTTTGCAAAAAGTGCTCGTTATAGTAAACCTTAACTACATTGGATCAAAAAGTAAAAAATTACAAAATTGCCAAACGCATTTTTTTATATTTTTTCGGGCTGGAAAAATAAAACAATTTGCGTCCTTTTTTTACGATAGTTGTAGCGGGAAGTGGCCAATGTGGTTAGGGCTATAAGATGTGACTTTGTCTCTTTTAAGAAAAACCACTTCTAAACCAATTCTTATGGAAAAGAGCTGCTTCTAACCTCTGTAATAACTTTAGACTTCTGTCTAAGTTAAACCTGGTTTTAAAATATGACAATGAATATGGCCCATTAATTTTTTTTCTCACTAGTTTCACTTTTAGTGAAAAAGAGTATACAAATTGTTTTCGAAATACTTTGAAGTTTGAACCTTTTTTTCCGCAACTTTTGTATGATAATGAAGAGCAGTCCATATATTACAATACGTCCATGCTCATATTGTTGTAATGCTTTCTCAAATCACTTTCTTAATTTTTAGGTCTTGTCCAAAATGTATGTTTCCGGGAGCAGGTTAAATTTGTATCTTCAGAGGATTTTTGAAATATTTTTTGGAAGAGCTTGAAATGATTCTTATTGAATTAAAAATAGTATTGCATCAAAATTTCTAATTTGAACTCGGTCGGCGATATGTACCTTTATACATAATGTATGACATAACACTTCTTTACAATGATTATAATTAATATAAATAAAAGTCGCCTCAGTAGTGAACACCCCAAAACAGGCATAATGTTTTTCCTTAGTGTTAAATTTTTGTTTTCTAAACTTTTAGAAATATTGTTGTTGAAGTCTTATAAATCTTTTTATTGTGTAAATTACTATAACCTAGTTGATAGTAAAAAATCATTATATTACAATAAATAAATTCTTAAGTTTAAATTAATTAAAAAATAATCTATTAGCTACACAAAATAATTATTAATAGTGAGATCTAAAAAATAGTTAATAGTTCTCAATCTTGTATGTAATATTTAATTATGATAACAGAAAATCTTTCTAAAAGAAGAATAGCTGTAAGGACACTTACGGTACAATATTAATATTTCAAATTTGGCATAGCAAAAATTTTGTTCGATTGTATTATTTAAAGAAGGGCAACGGCACCGAGATTTTCTTTTAGCACGGTTTCCATAACGACATGAAATACTGTCTGCACATTGGCTGTATCCGTAGCAGTGGTAAAATGCGGACATATAACTCGACGTGCATTGTGATTGCGTTTGAGAAATTCACTTTGGATAAAGAGAGCTGCTTGGTCAATGTTGCGATCCGGACCTTAAACAAAAACATTGAATCTTAGACATGTTACCTTACAGCATACAATTGTGACAAACCTCTGAAAGATGGAACAAATAAACGAAGGTGTCTATTGGTACACATAATCTTCTCGCGAAATAGATCCAGTTTATTAAGGAACAAAATAAATGCAGCTTCTTTGAACCATCTATTGTTAATTATTTGCTCAAATAAATTTAGGCTTTCTACAAGGCGATTAACGGTGTTGTCCTCAAGAAGAGTCATGTCGTATTCACTTAGGGCTACAACAAAAAGCACAGCTCTTATATCTTCAAAGCAGTAAACCCATTTACGACGCTGCGATCGCTGACCACCCACATCGTACATGCTTGAACGAATAGTTTATCATGTAAGTATTTGTAAAAAAATAAATCCATTTCGTAGGACTTACCTTACAACAGAATCGTTTACGAGAAAATTTGTCTCAATTATACCATTTGTGCGAACTCTAGCTCGAAGAACATCTGTGGACGTTGGAGAGTACTTTTCACTTAGGATACGTTCCATGTTTTCAAAGAGTTTGGGGTTCCGATAATTTGTATGGGATGCGACATTTTTGTATTCTATAATCTTTGCTCGAACTGAGCGCGCTAAATTTTAACCGAGATAAAATTCTCATACAAGTTATCGATAATTTGTAAGGGATCCATTTCAGCTAAAATTTTTCGATAATTTGTATGGGAGCTAAAATTTAGCGCGAGCGTACCAGGCTTTAGCGCGAGCTGCGTACCAGGCTTGTTTCGCAAATAAATCAATGATCTGATCCGGATCACGAGGAAAATAAAACACAGCTATTGTTGACATTTTGGGGTCGGAAAATTAATTTGAAAATTTTCATTTTTTGCAAAAAGTGCTCGTTATAGTAAACCTTAACTACATTGGATCAAAAAGTAAAAAATTACAAAATTGCCAAACGCATTTTTTTATATTTTTTCGGGCTGGAAAAATAAAACAATTTGCGTCCTTTTTTTACGATAGTGGTAGCGGGAAGTGGCCAATGTGGTTAGGGCTATAAGATGTGACTTTGTCTCTTTTAAGAAAAACCACTTCTAAACCAATTCTTATGGAAAAGAGCTGCTTCTTACCTCTGTAATAACTTTAGACTTCTGTCTAAGTTAAACCTGGTTTTAAAATATGACTATGAATATGGCCCATTAATTTTTTTTCTCACTAGTTTCATTTTTAGTGAAAAAGAGTATACAAATTGTTTTCGAAATACTTTGAAGTTTGAACCTTTTTTTCCGCAACTTTTGTATGATAATGAAGAGCAGTCCATATATTACAATACGTCCATGCTCATATTGTTGTAATGCTTTCTCAAATCACTTTCTTAATTTTTAGGTCTTGTCCAAAATGTATGTTTCCGGGAGCAGGTTAAATTTGTATCTTCAGAGGATTTTTGAAATATTTTTTGGAAGAGCTTGAAATGATTCTTATTGAATTAAAAATAGTATTGCATCAAAATTTCTAATTTGAACTCGGTCGGCGATATGTACCTTTATACATAATGTATGACATAACACTTCTTTACAATGATTATAATTAATATAAATAAAAGTCGCCTCAGTAGTGAACACCCCAAAACAGGCATAATGTTTTTCCTTAGTGTTAAATTTTTGTTTTCTAAACTTTTAGAAATATTGTTGTTGAAGTCTTATAAATCTTTTTATTGTGTAAATTACTATAAGCTAGAGTAAAAAATCATTATATTACAATAAATAAATTCTTAAGTTTAAATTAATTAAAAAAATAATCTATTAGCTACACAAAATAATTATTAATAGTGAGATCTAAAAAATAGTTAATAGTTCTCAATCTTGTATGTAATATTTAATTATGATAACAGAAAATCTTTCTAATAGAAGAATAGCTGTAAGGACACTTACGGTACAATATTAATATTTCAAATTTGGCATAGCAAAAATTTTGTTCGATTGTATTATTTAAAGAAGGGCAACGGCACCGAGATTTTCTTTTAGCACGGTTTCCATAACGACATGAAATACTGTCTGCACATTGGCTGTATCCGTAGCAGTGGTAAAATGCGGACATATAACTCGACGTGCATTGTGATTGCGTTTGAGAAATTCACTTTGGATAAAGAGAGCTGCTTGGTCAATGTTGCGATCCGGACCTTAAACAAAAACATTGAATCTTAGACATGTTACCTTACAGCATACAATTGTGACAAACCTCTGAAAGATGGAACAAATAAACGAAGGTGTCTATTGGTACACATAATCTTCTCGCGAAATAGATCCAGTTTATTAAGGAACAAAATAAATGCAGCTTCTTTGAACCATCTATTGTTAATTATTTGCTCAAATAAATTTAAGCTTTCTACAAGGCGATTAACGGTGTTGTCCTCAAGAAGAGTCATGTCGTATTCACTTAGGGCTACAACAAAAAGCACAGCTCTTATATCTTCAAAGCAGTAAACCCATTTACGACGCTGCGATCGCTGACCACCCACATCGTACATGCTTGAACGAATAGTTTATCATGTAAGTATTTGTAAAAAAATAAATCCATTTCGTAGGACTTACCTTACAACAGAATCGTTTACGAGAAAATTTGTCTCAATTATACCATTTGTGCGAACTCTAGCTCGAAGAACATCTGTGGACGTTGGAGAGTACTTTTCACTTAGGATACGTTCCATGTTTTCAAAGAGACTTAAGAAAAAAAATTAAAAATCAAAAAATTAAGTATGTGAACATGTTTTTTTTAACTTTTGAATTTGAACTTACTATAAGGCTGAATCATTTAATTCAAAGTCATAACCTCGAGAGACAACTAAACGAACACCGCGATCTTTCCAAAGTATTTTCAATGCGATACGCACTTTATCAATAACACGAAATTCCATATCAAAACAACTTGGATTTGAGAGCACAATCTCAGCGTAAATGCGATTTGAAGGGTATTCTAGATTTATACGAAGAATTCCCATCCCAGCCAGGGCATACTTCATTGATGAGAGAAGATTATCGAGAATTGTTGGACGAAAAGAAAGAAGTTCACTTGGGGTAAAGCCATCTGAATGGATTATTTTCATTTGTTTAACAAGTGTGCTTTTGCCTGAAAAATAAAACATATTCACATAAAGTGATTTGATATAATGCAATATGTCTCCAATAATTTTAAATTTTAGAGTACTTTGTTATATATAATTTCAACTACGAGGGTGGGTCAAAAAGTTCGCGAAAGGGCAGGGAAGGGGGAGGAAATTCAACACGTTTTTATTTTTCCTGTACAATACATTCTTTTCTTAGCCTAATGCATTTTTAAAATTGGTGGAAATACCAAGCACACAATTATTTTTTGCCAAGCTCTTGAACATAGACAGAAATTCCCAACTTCACCTTTAAATTTTTTTTTCGAAGTTCTTTTTACAGTTTTGGCTATAAAATTTATTATATTTTATATTACATTAAAAATGAAATCCAAGTTTTGAGATGGGTGATATACCGAACCCATATACAAAAGGTCTCTTGAACCCTCTTCTTGCAAAACAAGATCCACTTTTGTCCACCTTTCTCTTTTTTTTCTATCACGACCTTTTTTTTACTGAGGCAGCAATCTTTGTGTAGTATCCACCGGTTTTATTGACGCCCCTATATTTTATAATCAGAAAATTAAGGGACTAAATATTTCAAGTCAAGTTTCCTGTCCCTGATTGGTTAGTTGTAAAAAATCCTTTCAAGTTAGGCATTTTTATTGGAAAGCTAGACAAAAAAAAATATCCTCAACTCGATTTAATCGTGTACATAAATTTCCGTTCAGAAAATGACGTTGACTTAATAGCAAGTCCATAATATTTCCTGAACGTATCCAATGTTTATTTATACATATGTCGTGTATGAACATTAACATCGACAGCGTAAATTTTCATAATTCTAAATGTTAAATAATGTTGCTACTTTTAAAACAACTAAACCGTTCAAAACCAGGACGGGGCAGCTAGTTTAACCATTATAAACTACTTTTAATTCAATATTGAATATTTATATAAACGGTATCACGGTATCACTTACGTTATCATTTAACAGATAACTATAACAACCTGGATTTCTATCTCATGTCTATTTTTGATTAAATTATTGACATTTTTTTCTAAGCAATGTTAATTTAATAAAGTCTTATTTATTTAACCAAAATCAATCACCAAAACATTTTTAGTTGATTTAGCATTTCATGGAGAAGCCAGTTGATTCCTGATTATGCATAATATGTACTTACATATATAATATGTACGTTTCGTCTGGACTTTTAGTAAAGTCAATTACTAATTGTGAAAATAACCCGCATCTTTAAATAGAATGGTAAAGCGGCTTAACCCTAAACTGTTATCTGAAATACATACACATTAGGGTGGGTCAAAATATCGAAATTCTTTTTTTTGATTTGGTACTCCGAAAAATCGATTGCTAGACACTTCTTGAATATACACACCAAATATGAGCTCTTTATATTAATAAGAAGGTCCTCCGCTTCGCAATTTTCCATTTTTACATCAAGTTTCTACTAAAAAAAATCATTTTTTTTTAAATCGACTTTTTGGCAAATTTCTTGACATTGTTCCACAAAAAAGGTCTTATTAACTTTTTTCATTACTTTTTTTACTTTTCAAAATTTTCTAATTCACTGAAAATTCATTATTTTCAAATTAACAAGATATATTCTTGTAGGGGCTTAAACGTTCTTGAAAAAATTTCTTGGAATCAAATTGATTGCTTTAACCGTTTAACCGTTTAGAAGATATTCGTATCCAAACCAATGCTCACTTATTTCAGTAGTTTTCTTATGACTCGTCTCCCTCTGGAGACTCTCTAGAGGGGTTTTTGGAACTAATTTTTTTTTTTTGATCAAAAATGTCACCTACGCGAATCTCGAAAAAGTTAATTTTTCTTTTTTTAGCAAGGTCTATTTTTTTTATGGAAATTTTTATTTTCGAATATCATTATTAACTGTTACTGCCACAGAACCGTTTTTTTTTTTCAAATCTGATTTTCTGCTAAACAATTTCATAAACAATAATATGGGTCAAAATCATGGAGTTGGGAAATTTCGAGGACCGAATTCTTAAAAAATCAACTTTTTTTATGATACAAATTTCATGCTGACTTGTTATCTTAAGCTATAAATTGTCGGTTCATGAACGGGCAGAGCACAAAAAAGTATATTTTTCAATTCACCGCAAAACCCCAAAAATTAGTACTTGAAAAACGTTCCTCGAAATGATGGTGATCTCTTCAAAACGACTATAAAAGTCTAGAAGTATTTCAATGTGCATGATGTATTATTATATTAAGATAGAAGGTCTTAAATAAATGAAATAAACTTTATTTCTTGGTTCAGAGACCAATTTCTACAAAAAAAATGCTTTTATTCACGTCCGAAAAACTTAGGCCATAAGTAATTTTTTCTTTTGTTTTTTGGTAACTTTTTTGATAAAAGTGTATACTACAGCTATGCTTAGAGAGGATACTGATTAAAAATACACACACAATGCAAAATTATGAGTGTAAGAAGTAAGACCACATGAGTTATTCAGATTCTAAGAGTGTTCCCGAAATGACATTTTCACCTCAATTTAATTTTTATTTTTTATGTCACAAAGTAAAACAAAATATTTTTGAGATTATATTATAGTGGCCTCGATTTTTGATCATAATATCACAAAAAAAAATTTAGTCTAAATCAACCCCAAAACAAGCGTTCCCAGAAAGACGGTTAATTAATTAGCTTATAACATACATTTTATATATTTATTCATAAAAATAGGTGTGGAATGATAAATCTATATAATATCAAATTTAAAAACTGCTTGCAACAACATTTTAACGTTAGACGATTAAAATATTGACACTTTCAAGAAATGTTAATACGATGCGTGTTTTTTCTTGGGACAACTTTTAATGTATTAAAAAATAACACAATATAATTTTTTGTAAGAGATGTACAAATTTTGTAAAGGGTATTGTGTATAAGTGGTGTTACGAAAAGAAATACTTAAAATTATGGACTTAAATGTGTTTTAAAATCATTTAAATAGAGCGTGGAGCGCATGGATAACAATGCTCCGGCCCGGAAAGTTTTCGACTCCAACCCAGATGGACGGCGCAGTAGAGGAAGACCTCGTCTAAGCTGGCGCAACCAAGTGGAAGGGGACTTCAATCAACTTGGCGTGCGAAACTGGAAGTAGCGAGCTAAGGATAGAGCTGGCTGGCGAAGCATGTTGGTTGAGGCCCAAATCGACAGCGGATTGTAGCCGCCTTACGGCGCTGGTCACCCTAAGTAAGTAAGTCATTTGAATATCAGTTTTTGAGTTATGGACATGTCCGGGTTTTTGAGTATATTGGATGCAATAAAAAAGAAATGGAAACTTTTCTAACCGAAACATATATATTCCTAGATACGTGCGTATTATTTTAATTGGTAAGTGCGTATCCAATGTTTATTTATACATATGTCGTGTATGAACATTAACATCGACAGCGTAAATTTTCATAATTCTAAATGTTAAATAATGTTGCTACTTTTAAAACAACTAAACCGTTCAAAACCAGGACGGGGCAGCTAGTTTAACCATTATAAACTACTTTTAATTCAATATTGAATATTTATATAAACGGTATCACGGTATCACTTACGTTATCATTTAACAGATAACTATAACAACCTGGATTTCTATCTCATGTCTATTTTTGATTAAATTATTGACATTTTTTTCTAAGCAATGTTAATTTAATAAAGTCTTATTTATTTAACCAAAATCAATCACCAAAACATTTTTAGTTGATTTAGCATTTCATGGAGAAGCCAGTTGATTCCTGATTATGCATAATATGTACTTACATATATAATATGTACGTTTCGTCTGGACTTTTAGTAAAGTCAATTACTAATTGTGAAAATAACCCGCATCTTTAAATAGAATGGTAAAGCGGCTTAACCCTAAACTGTTATCTGAAATACATACACATTAGGGTGGGTCAAAATATCGAAATTCTTTTTTTTGATTTGGTACTCCGAAAAATCGATTGCTAGACACTTCTTGAATATACACACCAAATATGAGCTCTTTATATTAATAAGAAGGTCCTCCGCTTCGCAATTTTCCATTTTTACATCAAGTTTCTACTAAAAAAAAATCATTTTTTTTTAAATCGACTTTTTGGCAAATTTCTTGACATTGTTCCACAAAAAAGGTCTTATTAACTTTTTTCATTACTTTTTTTACTTTTCAAAATTTTCTAATTCACTGAAAATTCATTATTTTCAAATTAACAAGATATATTCTTGTAGGGGCTTAAACGTTCTTGAAAAAATTTCTTGGAATCAAATTGATTGCTTTAACCGTTTAGAAGATATTCGTATCCAAACCAATGCTCACTTATTTCAGTAGTTTTCTTATGACTCGTCTCCCTCTGGAGACTCTCTAGAGGGGTTTTTGGAACTAATTTTTTTTTTTTATCAAAAATGTCACCTACGCGAATCTCGAAAAAGTTCATTTTTCTTTTTTTAGCAAGGTCTATTTTTTTTATGGAAATTTTTATTTTCGAATATCATTATTAACTGTTACTGCCACAGAACCGTTTTTTTTTCAAATCTGATTTTCTGCTAAACAATTTCATAAACAATAATATGGGTCAAAATCATGGAGTTGGGAAATTTCGAGGACCGAATTCTTAAAAAATCAACTTTTTTTATGATACAAATTTCATGCTGACTTGTTATCTTAAGCTATAAATTGTCGGTTCATGAACGGGCAGAGCACAAAAAAGTATATTTTTCAATTCACCGCAAAACCCCAAAAATTAGTACTTGAAAAACGTTCCTCGAAATGATGGTGATCTCTTCAAAACGACTATAAAAGTCTAGAAGTATTTCAATGTGCATGATGTATTATTATATTAAGATAGAAGGTCTTAAATAAATCAAATAAACTTTATTTCTTGGTTCAGAGACCAATTTCTACAAAAAAATGCTTTTATTCACGTCCGAAAAACTTAGGCCATAAGTAATTTTTTCTTTTGTTTTTTGGTAACTTTTTTGATAAAAGTGTATACTACAGCTATGCTTAGAGAGGATACTGATTAAAAATACACACACAATGCAAAATTATGAGTGTAAGAAGTAAGACCACATGAGTTATTCAGATTCTAAGAGTGTTCCCGAAATGACATTTTCACCTCAATTTAATTTTTATTTTTTATGTCACAAAGTAAAACAAAATATTTTTGAGATTATATTATAGTGGCCTCGATTTTTGATCATAATATCACAAAAAAAAATTTAGTCTAAATCAACCCCAAAACAAGCGTTCCCAGAAAGACGGTTAATTAATTAGCTTATAACATACATTTTATATATTTATTCATAAAAATAGGTGTGGAATGATAAATCTATATAATATCAAATTTAAAAACTGCTTGCAACAACATTTTAACGTTAGACGATTAAAATATTGACACTTTCAAGAAATGTTAATACGATGCGTGTTTTTTCTTGGGACAACTTTTAATGTATTAAAAAATAACACAATATAATTTTTTGTAAGAGATGTACAAATTTATAAAGGGTATTGTGTATAAGTGGTGTTACGAAAAGAAATACTTAAAATTATGGACTTAAATGTGTTTTAAAATCATTTAAATAGAGCGTGGAGCGCATGGATAACAATGCTCCGGCCCGGAAAGTTTTCGACTCCAACCCAGATGGACGGCGCAGTAGAGGAAGACCTCGTCTAAGCTGGCGCAACCAAGTGGAAGGGGACTTCAATCAACTTGGCGTGCGAAACTGGAAGTAGCGAGCTAAGGATAGAGCTGGCTGGCGAAGCATGTTGGTTGAGGCCCAAATCGACAGCGGATTGTAGCCGCCTTACGGCGCTGGTCACCCTAAGTAAGTAAGTCATTTGAATATCAGTTTTTGAGTTATGGACATGTCCGGGTTTTTGAGTATATTGGATGCAATAAAAAAGAAATGGAAACTTTTCTAACCGAAACATATATATTCCTAGATACGTGCGTATTATTTTAATTGGTAAGTGCGAATTTTCGAAAACTGGGTATTGATTTTTTTTATATTTAATTTTAGTTGTTGGTTGGTAATTTCTTCAAAATGTCTTCCAAATTTGATTGAATTTTTTTTCCAAAAATGATTTAGAAACAATTTTTTTTTTTAAACATGACTCCACCGATTTTGCAATTTTTTTTTTCTTAAAATGCTTCTTTATAAAAGATCACTTACAGCACAGCTCACTCAAGTGAGCTGGAACTCAAATGTGAGCTGAGCTGAAATGTGAGCTTTTTACAACCCTGGAAAATTTTATTGAACCCCTAGCCCCTCTACAAAAAAAAGCCGTTATAAATTACACTGTGATAGTTTTTTATCTTTTTTTTGCAACAGAAGGGAGACACATCGATTCTAGTTAATTCGAGTATGCTGAATTCAGTGGTGGCAACCGTTTTGAAAGTTTGGCTCAGGTTTTCGAGATATTTCGAAAATAAAATCTTAGGTCGGGACTATTAAAATACTGATAATTTCGAAAAATTAAGTTTTTTTAAGCAGTTTTTAGTTTAGAGAAAAGCCATTCCTTTATATAGCTATATATTTAACACTATTCCAACTTAGATTGTTATGTTTCGGTCGCTTACAAAGCATTTTTTAAACAAAAACTTCACTTTTTCATGTTTTTTTTATTTTTTTGACTTTCAAAGCCTATAATATGGATGCAAATTGAGTTTAACATTGATTCGGGATATTTATATTATTTACATAGCATATAATTCCAAAAATGAATAAAATACTGCAAACCTGAAAAAGTTCACTAGTGAAAATCAGTCTATTAAGCTACGGAAATGTATTAAATAACACTGGTAAGCAAAATTAAACTTTATTTTTTGCCACAAGAACAAAAATATACTTTTCTGAAGGTAAAAGGGGTGCTGAACTCGAATCCGAATCAATGTTAAACTCAATTTGCATCAATTTGCATCCATAGTTATCGTACTCCCCCCCAAATACCTATACAGGGTGTCCCACAGTCACCGCCCCAAATGAAAATCATGGATTCCTGAGGAAATTTTAAGTCGAAAAACTTAACTTCCTCGTTTTCGTCCCGTTTTCGAGTTACCACGGTTTTTATGATTTTTGCTCTCTTGTCCTTAAACTTGCCTTATCTTTGCCAAACTAAGTTTGATTTGAAAGATTTTTTTTACAACCAATAAAGAATTTATTACAGTTTAAGTTTGTCTCAAAACTTTTTTTCTGCGGACAACCGTTTTTCCACAATTTTGCATCAAACACAATTTTCTTCGGTTTTTGAGTTGTTTTTTACACTTTCATATCATTTAAGTCAAAAAACACGTTAATGAGTATTAATTTTGTGTGCTTTTTATTAAAGCCCAGTTTATTTTCATAAAAAAAAATAAGTTTTATTTCATAAAAAAGGCTACTGAAAGTAATTAAAAAAAATAAACAAACTGACTGAATTAAAAAAAAAATAATTTTTAAATACAAAATTAAATTAAATGAATTAAAACTTTTTCGGAGCTTTATCTATTTGTTCTTTTCTTAACCACAATAGCTCAGAAAAAGTTTTTAATTCATTTAAATTAATTTTTTATAAATTAATTTTTTTTTTAATTCACTCAGTTTGTTTATTTTTTTTAATTACTTTCAGTAGCTTTTTGTATGAAATAAAACTTATTTTTTTTATGAAAATACACTGGGCTTTAATAAAAAGCACAAAAAATTAATACTCATTAACGTGTTTTTTTGACTTAAATGATATGAATGTGTAAAAAACAACTTAAAAAACGAAGAAAATTGTGTTTGATGCAAATTATAGTGACAATTTAATTATAGCCAACAGATTCAATAAGTATTTTGTTGAAAGTATAACGGAAATCAGTGACTCAATTCCTAATGCTCCATTCGTAAATTATATTACAAGAAACCCTATAGCTTTCAATTTTTCTAGTATACAATTGTCTGATTTAAAAAAAGTATTTGATGAAATTAAAAACAAAAGAGATCCTAATTACATCAATATTAAGATTTTTAAAGACATGATCGATTGTATTGGTCCCCCTTTGGTGAAAATAATAAACCAGTCTTTTAGTGATGGTGAATTTCCGAACTCTTGGAAAATGTCTCAAATAACCCCAATCCCAAAAGTGAAAAATTCAAAAAAGTGCGAAGAATTTAGACCAATTAATGCCCTCCCTCTCTATGAGAAGGTTCTTGAAAAAGTTGCGTATATTCAACTGGAATCATTTTTCGAAAATAATAAGTTGATAATTGAAAACCAGTCCGGATTCAGAAAACAACATTCTTGTGAAAGTGCACTTAATATGGTAATCGCAAATTGGAAACAACAACTCGATACGAAAACGAATATAATATGTGTTTTTCTTGATTTAAAACGGGCATTTGAGACAGTTGACCGAGCAATCTTATTCGAAAAGTTGGAGCAGTATGGAGTTCGTGGAGAATCTTTAAACTGGATGAATTCATATCTGTCAGATCGCAAGCAACGAACGAAAATAAATAACGTCCTATCAGAGGAAGTTTCAATCAATATTGGCGTTCCCCAAGGTTCTATTTTAGGAACATTTTTATTTAACATTTATATTAATGATATCACGAAAATACTTAGAAATAGTGAATGTGCATTATTTACAGATGATGGTTTATTGTTTTTAAAATGTAACAACCTAGAAGAAGGTCTAATGAAAATTCAATTTGATTTAGATAACCTTAGTTTTTGGCTCAGAGCAAATAGATTAAAGCTTAATGTTGCAAAAACCAAAATTATGATATTGAATAATAAATTAACAAGAGATTCTGTTGTCAATATAAAAGTTGATGGTCAAAATCTTGAAGTAATTACAAATATAAAATATCTTGGTGTTGTCATAGATAATAAGTTAGCATTCAATGAACATATTGATTATATTGAAAAGAAAATTGTCAAAAAAAAAATCTACTTAAACGAATTCGTAAAAACATATCAACAATAAGTGCAATACAAATATTTAATGTAATTATAAAGCCTCATTTTGAATATTGTTCATCTGTCATCTTCTTGTCAAATCAAAGTATGTTAAATAGACTCCAAATACTACAAAACAAAGCAATGAAAATCATAATAAAGTGCAATATTTATACACCTATATGTCATATGTTGGATGTGTTGATGTGGTTAAATGTTAGAGAAAGAATCCTTTTGAATGTTTTAGTATTTGTTTTCAAAACAAAAACAATCTCATGCCGATTTATTTGTCACGTTTGTTAAACTATGTTGGTAATGTGCAACCCTTTAATTTAAGAAATAATCAAGATTTTAGACTAACTATGGCAAGAACAACTGCAAGTCAGAATAGTCTTTTCTACAAAGGACTTCAAGCCTTCAATGATCTACCAAATGAATTAAAGACTGAATTAAATTTAAACATTTTCAAACGAAAAATTATAGCTCATATAAAAAATCAGCGCAATATAACTTAATAATAAATGCAAATTGTAACACTAGACTCATTCGTTCATTCATATATATTATTAAGTTTACCCTATTATTTAAAAATTGTTAAAGTATTTATTTATCTATTTATTTGTTGTAAAAGCTCTCTTAATACAGATAACTTATACTAAAAATTAATGTAAATATATATATATCATTTGTAAAAAAATAGTTGAAAAGCTAAATAAATTTACATACATACATACATGCAAAATTGTGGAAAAACGGGTGTCCGCAGAAAAAAAAGTTTTGAGACAAACTTAAACTGTAATAAATTCTTTATTGGTTGTAAAAAAAATCTTTCAAATCAAACTTAGTTTGGCAAAGATAAGGCCAGTTAAAGGACGAGAGAGCAAAAATCATAAAAACCGTGGTAACTCGAAAACGGGACGAAAACGAGAAAATTACCTCTTAAGTTTTTCGACTTAAAATGACCTCAGGAATCCATGGTTTTCATTTGGGGCGGTGACTGTGGACACCCTGTATAGGTATAAAAATAAATCAACACTCACCACTTTCGCCAGCACCCAGTAGCAAAATTTTAAGAACCTTTGGTCGTTGCCTTTCTGAAGCCTCAAGCTGACGGTCTATTTCTTTGCTCCGTTTTCTTGCCATAATTTCTTCATCACGTTCCAGTGTAAAGCATGCACCCATGTTTACGTTTAGTGGAGACAATCGACTAGAAATAAACACATAATTTCAACAATAACCCACAACAGCAAAACGATCATGAAAATAAAGGTTCGTGTATAATCTAACCAATGCTACTGCAAAGGGCATGTGCATGACTAACAATGGACGTTTTCTAGGAAAATAAAAAAAACTACTTTTCGATTCTTACCATTTAATGAAAAAAAGCAGAAAGATCAAAAGATTTTTTTTTTAAATATTTTGATTTACAATACGTAGGGGAACGCAGATCAGTAATACAAAATATTTTTAAAACAACGAAATTCGATGGAATTGAAAACTGCGAGTAAAAAGCCAAACAGATCTACCTGTTGCTTGGGTCGCGAGTCAATTGGATGACGGTAAATCAACAACTGGCAACAAATTTATTTGAAACACTTTACAAATAGTTGCAATATATTATGCACTTATTTGTGATTGTTATTGAATGAAAATAATTTAGTTTAAATTAAATATTTGCACAGAAACTGATAAGAATACTAGAATTGTGCCTACACTACGCAAACAAACGCGTGTCTCCCTCTCTCTTTGTTTGGGGAAATTTCTATGGGCCGATGTGAAGTTGGTTTCGATTATTCTTAGTTGAACCAGTGTTGAACGAATAATTCAATTTGGCCATTATCGTTTTGTTATCGATTATCGATTTACAAGTGGGGCGTTAATAAAAGTAAATCTTACTTAGTTTTCATGCAGCATCGAAAGATCGAGTTGAAATTTAAAAAGAAGGATATTAGGTGTGTTTTTCATTACCACTGGGCTTAACTGGACAAAAAAAACGCATCGGGGCTTAACCTGAAATCTTGGCAGCACTGTATATTTAATGTTCCGAAAACACAAGACACAACAAATATTTAGAGTTGTCATATTTTTCGCTTTCGAGTTTTTCCTTTATTTTCATGTATGTTTTACAAAAAAAATATAATAATGTATGCTAGTAAACCTAGTTAAAGCCTGGTACGCTGTTCGCGCTAAATTTTAGCCGAGATAAAATTCCCATACAAGTTATCGATAATTTGTATGGGATCCATTTTAGCTCGGCTAAAAATTTTCGATAATTTGTATGGGAGCTAAAATTTAGCGCGAGCAGCGTACCAGGCTTAAATACATTTTATCATTCCAAATGTAAGTTTTCACGTTTGTAAGCAAATTCTAAACAATTTCTGAAAAAATTAGTTTGGTAGCACAGATTTAAAACTGTTCAAAAAGTTAAGCCCAGAGAAATCTCCGGGCTAAACAACTAAGCCCACGGGGCTAAAGTGTTGTTGTATTTAACATGTAAATTGCTTAGCCCCGACTGCGTTTTTTTTGTCCAATTAAGACCAGTTGTAATAAAAAACACACCTATTGAGAAGCTTCTCACCATCGATCGTTATGAAAGCGAAATTGTTAGTTGGGGTTTTTTTCCGCAAACACAATGGGCTGCACATTGTTTTGCGAGAAAAAAAAATCGTAGTCAATATAATTTCTTTTTTATTAGCTGCGTTCCTTTCGAAATATTTATCTACTTTTAAGTACTTAAAGCTCCTTTGAACTACTTTTTCAGTATAGCAAAGTAGATCAAAGTAGTTTTAAGTACTAAAAAGTAGATAAATATTTCCAAAGGAACGCAGCTATTTCGGTTTACAGCTGTGGTAAGTAAAAAAATACGAGCTCGGCTCCGTTTTCTCGGAATGGAGAATTTCACCACGCTAATACATATGCAATCGGCTCCGCGGTGATTATAATTTCCATACTAATTTGAGCCGCAATGGAGCCCTATGCGAGGTCAAGCTCGTACTCACTTCGGAACCGATTCGGATCCAGTTCGGACTCGTTTGCTTGAAGACAGTTTTGTTTTTTTTTTTTATTAAGCCTGGTACGTTGTTCGAGATAAATTTTAGCTCCCATACAAATTATCGAAAAATTTTAGCCGAGCTAAAAACGATCCCATACAAATTATCGATAACTTGTATTTGAATTTTATCTCGGCTAAAATTTAGCGCGTACCAGGCTTATAATAGGTGTGTTTTTTTGTTTATCTATATAGATTTTGTGCAAAAAAACGACATCGAGATTTTTGAAATCAAAACAATTAACATGTTAAAAACAACAAAAACTTTATCTGTATGTATAGATTTTTGAAAAATCCAGATAAAAGGTGTGTTTTTTTGTTTATCTATATAGATTTTGTGCAAAAAAACGACATCGAGATTTTTGAAATCAAAACAATTTACATGTTAAAAACAACAAAAACTTTATCTGTATAGATTTTTGAAAAATCCAGATAATTATCCAGATTTTACTTTCTCTCGATAGTGCCAAGGTAGTTGAATTGTTGTGTTCATACAGAAATATCTGAAAATATTAACAAAAAAAAAAAAGCGGGGAAAATAAGGTTTGAAAAAAGGTCTCATAGAAAAAAATAATCAAAAAATTGTTTGTCATAGTTGCATTGAAATGTGAATATTTCGGTATATATGCAATGCACTTTTCAGATAAAAGTCTTAAATGGATCCTGATAACATTGTTGAACAAAAATATTAATAAAATTACCAAAGTTTTTTCGAAAAGTTAGAAATAAAAATAAAAAAGTTTTACAAAATCGAAAAAAAATCAAAAATACCACAGGTGTTTGAAAATTTTCATAAAATGTTTTTTTTTTACATTTTGCATCGAAAAACAAATTTCAAAATTTTTTTTAAGAAAAGATGCAACAGTTATAAAAACTTTTAACTTCTTATGTAGTGAGCCAATTATTGTAGAAAATTATAAAAATAAGAAATTTATAAAATTCATTCATTCGTGGTTGTGGTTAAAGAAAACGTAAGATGATGAAATTTAAAGTACATTGAACGAAAAAAAGCTAATATTTTCTAAACTGGTTGCGATAGAAACTTTTTCTATTCGGTTTCAGAACAGTCAAAAGTACACCTATCAGCCATTTTAGGCTTATCCATTTTCTACCGGACACCCTGTATATTTGTTCAAAAATTTTATCAGGATCCATTTAAGACTTTTATCTGAAAAGTGCATTGCGTATATCTCGAGATATTAACATTTCAATGCAACCATGTCAAACAAATTTTTGATTATTTTTTTCTATGAGAGTTTTTTTCAAACCTCGTTTTCTCCGCTTTTTTTTGTTTGTTAATATTTTCAGATACTTTTGTATGAACACAACAAATAAAGTACCTTGGCACTACTGTTTTTATCGAGAGAAAGTAAAATCTGGATAATTAGGTGTGTTTTTTTGTTTATCTATATAGATTTCGTGCAAAAAAACGACATCGAGATTTTTGAAATGCGTGTAAAAGTTTGGCAGCACCGAACAAACTTTATTAGCTGTCTGTCAAAAAGTTTGCTTTTGCTTTTTTATTTAAAAAATTAAAAGTTAATAAAACAAAAAGCTCTAATAAAAATGAGAGAAAAAACAAACAAAAAAAATCGAATTGTTCCTGTTTTACCTATGATTCCCAAGGAGATGACGAAGAGAGATCGCTGCCACACATCGACCACGGTTTCCATTCCAAACTACCACCAGGAATTGTACCACATAGTTTGTCCACTGGAAGGAAGGTGCATCAGCCATGACACCACTTGAACACAAAAAAAAACCTGAAGAGAAAAATAGAGTAAGTGAATTTTTTCTCTCTTCTCTTTACATCAATTAACATTTGTGCTTTCAGAACGGAAGAACAAAAACAGATGATCATCTTGTCGGAGGATTTTTAAAGGTTTGTTTTACGCGCTGGACGTGTCATCGAAAGGGCTCTATTTGAGAATGTCGACATTTACACAGACTACATATTGGAGGTGGTGATAATGAAGAGTCAAACGATGAGAGGACACAGGTTGCCATTGAATTGAGCTTTCTACGAAGACCGATGATCTAAAAATCGATGCATCACTGCAATGGATTGGCCAACACATTTTCCTAAACTGGTTGTTGCTTCATATCCAAATAATGAGGTTTGCAATTGTATTTTTTCTACGATTCTATCTTAAACCCACTTACTTTTTTAAGGAGAGTCCCAATGAACAAGATAGTATTGTAATGGCCTGGAACACAAAATATAAAAAACAAACACCCGAAGATGAATTCCATTGTCAGAGTGCCGTTATGTCAACATGCTTTGCTAAATTCAATCAGAATATTATACTCGGTGGAACGTATTCCGGTCAGATTGTATTATGGGATAATCGAGTGTAAAAGCGCACACCCATCCAGAGGACACCTCTAAGTGCAACTTCACATACGCATCCAGTGTACTGTTTGCAAATGGTTGGCACACAGAATGCAGACAATATCGATCTCATCCGATGGCCGCAAGATACACTGAAATTGCAGCAACGGCAATCACTTGCATGTCCTTTCCATCTAATGAGATTTACAATCTGGTTATGGGTAGTGAAGATGGCAGTGTTTATTATTGTAAAAGTTTCTTGTGATTTTACATTTGCTTATAAATAAATTGTTGTTTCTACTCAAGCTTATCGACATGGAATACGGTCGGGTGTGTCTGAAGTCTATGAGAAGCATTTGGGTCCTGTGACGGGAATATCAACTCATCCAAATCAATCTACACCAGATTTTGGTGATTCGTTACTTACATCGTCCATTGATTGGACAATTAAGTTATGGAGTCTTAGGTGAAATTTAATATCTACTCTAACGACCAATGTGTATAACATTTTTTGTATTTACTTGTAGAACACTTAACCATTATATTCATTTGAAGATAATTCACCCCGACTTGTTCGCTTCTGTCGACGGCAGTGGTCGCCTTGATTTATGGAATTTTAATCAGGATACCGAAGTGCCCTCAGCATCTGTGATTGTTTTTGTGATTGTATGATAATGAAAATAAGAAAAAAAATATTTATATTTAAATTAGTAACTACTTATAAAAAAAAAAAAGGTTAAATAAATATATAGTTACCTTGAATTTTGTCAAAAGCTGAGTATTTCTTTCTTTGATTACCTATGTTGTTTATTTCTAAAAATTAATACAAAGTTATGTGTTGAATTTTTTATGGAAACATTTTGTAAGTCCGATGTAAAAGAACAGTTCTGAGATTATGCAGTGAGGCGCGCACAAATTTGTATTTAATTTTCATATCGGATTGGAAACTGGTTAGATAAATCTTAATGAAAAAAAGCAAACCGGATTACGTTTTAAATTTGCAATTTTGGTTTATTGAACTTGCTATTTACAATTGACTTAAAATAACTTATTTCTAAGACACATTTAAAATTTAATGGCACAAAGAGGTCTAACGTTAAATAATGGTTTGGGTTGGAAAATGTATTTTCCGTCGGCTTTTTTGGTCGTTTTAAAATACATTTTCCAACCCAAACTATTAAATACAAATTGGTCAACAAAATAAAAGTCATAAAATATAAAAAATATAATACATGGATAAACTTAATTTAAAAAGTCTGCTGTCTAGGTTGTCCTCGAGGTGCTCAGACCCGGATTTCAATTGTAGGGTTGGTTGTGTTGGGAATCCATTTGTATTGCTTTAATTCCTCCCGCTGCATAACTGTTTAGGAGGGGAAAGTAATTGCGAAGAAGATTCATGCAGATATCATTTTCTCGGGATCTCGATTAGGGCTTTAAACCCATTTCTAGAAGACATCTCCTACAGAAACAGGACGACATCAGTGCAGGCAGAGTACATGTGAAGAAGGAATAAGGAATATATCGAACCAAAAAAGGAGAATCAATAAAAATATTACCTGCAACCAATTGGGAAGCTAAATGATGCTTTGAAACAATTACCATTTTCAAGATGCCATTGTTTCCACACTTCACTTTACATGCACATGTCGTACAAGTTTGTAGGCAGTGAAGCGATCATCTTCTTAAATGGCTTTTCATCAACAGGTCTTGATTCTGATTCCATTTATATAAAGTAAGGGCGATTTTAGGGAGCTGAAGGATTTGGGTGTTGAATGAGCTGCATAATGCAATGTTAGGATTGTCTTGCTTGTTGCTGTGTGCTGTTTGGGATGAAAAGTATATCCTGGGGGAATATTTTTCGGAAGGTATGTTTGTATTTGCTTTTCTTTGCAGCGCACATACATGACGTGTATCATTTTTAAAATGTATGAGATTGTTTTTGTGGTGGGCATTCTAATGAGGCAATTGACTAACATCAAGAGCTTTGTTAACATTTATCCATGTTTATCGTCAAAGAATAGACGTTTTCGCAAACGATCGGGCATTCCAAGAGCATTTTACATTACATTTTGGCTGTGAGGGTTGAAGGTATCGACACGATTAAGACACAAGGGCACAGTACACAGAATTCTTCTTTTGTGAAATAATTCCTAGAAAAAAAGATAAATATGCTAGCTCATTGTAAGAATAAATTGATTTACTTTCCATCTCCTCTTCAGGTTTTTTTCTTTAATTTTGCGGAAGATATCGCACTCTTGCAAAAACGCGATTCTAAAATTATTAAATTAAATTAAAAAAAACAAAGTTTATGGTACAATTTTCATCTTTTTCCAAAAAATATGCTTATATGTACTTACATTGATTTGTGTTGTTTGTTATTCTTAATTGAATTCAATTTTAAATATTAAATTTTTTTGTCATATATCTGTCAACTGCAGCTGTCGCTTAATGGAATCTGACATTTAATAAGTGTTATGTACATTGGCAGCACTGTTTTCTATCGAGAGAAAGTAAAATCTGGATAATTATCTGGATTTTTCAAAAATCTATACAGATAAAGTTTTTGTTGTAATTAACACGTAAATTGTTTTGATTTCAAATATCTCGATGTCGTTTTTTTGCACAAAATCTATATAGATAAAGCCTGGTACGCTGCTCGCGCTAAATTTTAGCTCCCATACAAATTATCGAAAATTTTTAGCCGAGATAAAATGGATCCCATACAAGTTATCGATAACTTGTATGGGAATTTTATCTCAGCTAAAATTTAGCGCGAGCAGCGTACCAGGCTTAAACAAAAAAACACACCTATTATCTGGATTTTTCAAAAATCTATACAGATAAAGTTTTTGTTGTTTTTAACACGTAAAAAACATTTGGCACCACTGTACATATACTTTGGCAGCTGTCTGTCAAAAATGTTGCTTTTGTTTTTTTTTTATTTTAACTCCGAAGTGGGAAGGCCATTACATCCATGTTGGATGCAAACAAAAATTTTCATATGGCCATCATTGTATATATATTTCTATAGTACTATCATGAAGTCGAATTTAGTATTAGTTCATGTCGCCACTTTGTTGAGGTGGCGCTCAGTGTGTTTTTTTCATACAAATTCTGCTTTTTCAAGTCACCACTAGAGTTCCTAAGATCGTTTCACTTCATGATAGCATGATAGTACTATGGAAATATATATACAATGATGGCCATGGCATCCATGTTGGATTCAAAAAAAATTTTTTTCACAAAAAACCAAAAATGATCTGTATATTCTTAGCTACATTTTAAGACCATGACCATTAACATTAGTTGCGTCGTTCTTGTGTTATAAGCGTTTGAAGGTAGCCATATTGAATTTTTTTTCGATTTTTAAAAAATCAAATGTGAAAACATTTTTATTTTTATTTCTAATTTTTCGAAAAAACTTTGGTAATTTTTTGGTTTTTTGTGAAAAAAACAATTTTTTTGAATCCAACATGGATGCCATGGCCAAATGAAAATTTTTGTTTGCATCCTGTAATTTCTTGTTCTAAAAAACATTAAAATAAAAAAAAAAACAATTTCAGTGAACAAAATTGATAAACAGAGTTTTTTTTTTTGCTAGAAATGTCAAACATATTCGATACTCGAGTATCGATCGATGTCAAAATGCCGGACGTCATTCGTTCCGACTTCGGCTCCGATTTCTCGGAATGGAGATTTTCACCACACTAATACATATGCAATCGACTTCGCGGTGATTATAATTTCCATACTAATTTGAGCCGCCTTCGGACCAGTTTCTGATCCGAAATCGGACTCAGCTCCACCTCAGGCGGAGCGGATTCGGACCGAGGTCGGACCTGTTTGCTTGAAGGGTTCTGAGAAAAAAATTTTTTGGAGAGATTTTTTCTTTGTTGGAGAATTTGAATAGAGGTAGAAATTTGACGTTTCAGTAAAAACCCTCATCCAGTAGTTATCACAAAATGGAGTAAGGCTTCCGATCTATAATAGAGTATCTTTGGTTGATTTCTTCACGTTCTGCTTCATCCCTGGGTTGCAAAAGTCGATACGATTGTACTTTTTTCAATACACTTGGCCTTGCTTAAGTACACAAATACACTTTTACTAAATTCGATACAATTATTTTTATTTGAGAATTGAGTATTTTCAATCAAATAAATACCGAACGACTGATTGTATTTGCAAGTTTTCAAGAAAATTTTTGTTGAAAAAATCATCATTAATTTTTGTGAAAATATTTTGTTTTGTTTGATTTGTCAAAGATCTTGTTAGAATTAGTTAAAAACATATTTTTGATTTAAACCTGGGATGTAAAAATATCAATTAAAAAATGCATAATTACTTGGCTTAAAAAATAATATTTAATTTTATTAAAATTTTGTTTCGATTTTTTTCAAAGCAGAAAATTTTTTATTTGCAAAAACATTTTTTTAATGCAAAATATTTAAATTTCCAATTCAAATTTTGTTTTCATTGCAAATTTTTACTTTCTCTATTAAAGGGCAAGCATTGGTTTCGTGTCGAAAAAAAATTTCGAGATTTTAATCCAAATTAACATCATTTATGATTCGAGTAATTATTGCACTTTTCTCGAAACGACTTTTACGATTCTGATGAAATTTAGTATAAATAATGCTACTAGTTATTCTAACATTGCTTTTTTTTTTATTTACCAATTTTATTCAAAATTTACAAGCTGATATTTCTTATAATTTTAAAGGATTATATCTATGAATTCAAAATATCAAGAAAAAAAATTGGAAACAAAATTTAAAAAATTTTTTGTTGCATATGCATCAAAAAATTGTACTTTCTTTGGTTAATCTTAAAGTCTTTTGTTCAAAAAAATATTTTTTTGAATTATTCTTCAAAAAACGTTGAAAGAATCAAAAAGTACAATTCGATACACTTTTTATTTTACTTTCGATACAATGCTGAAAGACGGTTTGTCATCCCTGCTTCATCCCAGTTTCTCAAATTTATTAAGAAAAAAATCCATCAGTTCAAGTTTCAAGTCTCATCTATTTTATAAAATAATAAACGTAAATATTTTCTGCAAAACTTAAAAATATGTCACTATTTGGAGCATTACTTGGTGATTTCGAAGATGATGGTTACATGGGGTAAGTTAATATAGAGCTTCATCTTTTTGAAAAAAAATATAAAATGTTTTGATTTTCCAACAAAAATGGAAATGTGAAAATCAATACATGCAAAAGAAAAAAAAATAGAAAATCCATAGTAATGCATACACATAATCTTGGTTCACAAAAATAAAATGCTCGAAAAATACTATGTAATTATATAAACCACAAACTGTTTAAAAAAAGTTGAAATTGAGTTAAACTTATATGACATTGTTTTTATTTGGTTTTCTACAGTAATCAGATTAATTCTATGAACATGCAAATGCGAAACATGAATCGTTTCATGAATAATATGATGATGCCCGATCCATTTAACATGCTCACTCCTTTCGACGGAGGATTCAATGGCAACAATAGTATGATGGAACGTGTTCCAATGCTTGGTGGTGGGTTATTTGGATTCCCCGGCATGCCGAATATGAATCGTTTAATTAGCACTGGTAAGTTCTAATTCAATTTTGTTCTATTTTTACCTAGTTTCATAGTTTGTAGGTGGTTAGCATAGAATGAACAAATTGTTTGTCCACCCAATTGTAAGAAATGGGGCAGGTGGCCATGGCAGTGAACTTTTGTTTTGATAATTACTAGATAATCTAATTTTAATTTAGTTTTTCGAAAATGCCTCCCTACTAGACCGAGAGCTGAGAGCAGATTTTTTGCGTGAGAGGTAACCGTTTCATATTAATATTAGAGTAAGTCCCAGCCATGGTGATGACGAAAACGAACGTCTGCCAGCATGTGTCTGCGCCTTTGCTGAGAAAAAGTGCATCAAAAGTACATTTTTTCTGAAAATTGATTTAGGGAGGGTAACCACCTGGAAACAATTGGAACCTGACGCCCTCGTCGCCCTGATTACAAAAACACCCATGACAGACGTTTTAACTGCGCCCAAACACCCGACAGACGAGCCTGAAAACGCGTTTTTTTACGCGTTTTTAGGGATTGGGGTAACCACCTAAAAACAATTGGAACCTGACGCCCTCGTCGCCCTGATTACAAAAATACCCATGACAGACGTTTTAACCGCGCCCAAACACCCGACAGACGAGCCTGAAAACGCGTTTTTTTACGCGTTTTTAGGGATTGGGGTAACCACCTAAAAACAATTGGATTCTGTAGCCCTTGACTCCCTGATTGCAAAAATACCCATGACAGACGTTTTAACCGCGCCCAACACCCGACAGACGAACCCGAAAACGCGATCTTTTACGCGAACGCAAGGGCTTGGGGCAACCACTTGAAATTAGTCTCATTCTGTTGGTCTTGACTCTCTGATTACAAAAATACCCATGACAGACGTTTTAGCTGCGCCCAAACCCCCAACAGACGAGTTCTAAATCGCGATCTTTTTTCGCGAAATAAAAAACCAAGGACTTGAGGTCACCACTTGAAATTAGTCTCATCCTGTTGTCCTTGACTCCCTGTTTGCAAAAATACCCATGACAGACGTTTTACCTCCATCCAAACGCCCAACAGACGAGTCATAAATCGCGATCTTTTTCGCGAAATAAAAAAGCAAGGACTTGAGGTCACCACTTGAAATTAGTCTCATCCTGTTGTCCTTGACTCCCTGATTGCAAAAATACCCATGACAGACGTTTTATCCGCGCCCAAACAACCGACAGACGAACCCAAAAACGCGATTAAATTTAATTGAAGATTTTTGTGAACAAACATTTTTTTTTCAAAAATTTTGCTTAAATTTCATACATTTACTAATGCCAAAAGATTGGCTAGGCAATTAAAGGAAAACAACTATTTGAGGCTATGAGAGCAATAGTGGCGTAACCGGTTTTTTTTTCAAAAATGAGTTTTTCATAAAAACTTGGTCTCTTAATATATCTACTTTATTACAAAAATAGATTTATGTAGCTAGATACACTCAGAACTAGATGGCACTCAAAAAAGTGTTGTTTTGAAAAACCCTGTATCTTAAATCACTCGTAGCTCAAAACTTCCTTTTTATGGCTTACGCCACTATTGTTCTCATAGCCTCATTTGAGAGTCATGGACAATATAGTTGTTTTCCTTTAATATGAGTGAAGGACAATCTTCCATCTCTTAGGCGATAAATGCAATTTGTAGAAATGAGATTCTGGCTTTTTAAAAACGTGTATGCAAGTATTGTAGGTGCTGACCGTTGTGTTCAAAATATTTTGTGTTTGAAGTTAATTTTTGAGAAAGTTACATTTATCGCCTAAACGATGGAAGATTGTCCATGACTCTCAAATAGTTGTTTTCCTTTAATTGCCTAGCCAATCTTTTGGCATTAGTAAATGTATGAAATTTAAGCAAAATTTTTGAAAAAAAAATGTTTGTTCACAAAAATCTTCAATTAAATTTAATCGCGTTTTTGGGTTCGTCTGTCGGTTGTTTGGGCGCGGATAAAACGTCTGTCATGGGTATTTTTGCAATCAGGGAGTCAAGGACAACAGGATGAGACTAATTTCAAGTGGTGACCTCAAGTCCTTGCTTTTTTATTTCGCGAAAAAGATCGCGATTTATGACTCGTCTGTTGGGCGTTTGGATGGAGGTAAAACGTCTGTCATGGGTATTTTTGCAAACAGGGAGTCAAGGACAACAGGATGAGACTAATTTCAAGTGGTGACCTCAAGTCCTTGGTTTTTTATTTCGCGAAAAAAGATCGCGATTTAGAACTCGTCTGTTGGGGGTTTGGGCGCAGCTAAAACGTCTGTCATGGGTATTTTTGTAATCAGAGAGTCAAGACCAACAGAATGAGACTAATTTCAAGTGGTTGCCCCAAGCCCTTGCGTTCGCGTAAAAGATCGCGTTTTCGGGTTCGTCTGTCGGGTGTTGGGCGCGGTTAAAACGTCTGTCATGGGTATTTTTGCAATTAGGGAGTCAAGGGCTACAGAATCCAATTGTTTTTAGGTGGTTACCCCAATCCCTAAAAACGCGTAAAAAAACGTGTTTTCAGGCTCGTCTGTCGGGTGTTTGGGCGCGGTTAAAACGTCTGTCATGGGTATTTTTGTAATCAGGGCGACGAGGGCGTCAGGTTCCAATTGTTTTTAGGTGGTTACCCCAATCCCTAAAAACGCGTAAAAAAACGCGTTTTCAGGCTCGTCTGTCGGGTGTTTGGGCGCAGTTAAAACGTCTGTCATGGGTGTTTTTGTAATCAGGGCGACGAGGGCGTCAGGTTCCAATTGTTTCCAGGTGGTTACCCTCACTAAATCAATTTTCAGAAAAAATGTACTTTTGATGCACTTTTTCTCAGCAAAGGCGCAGACACATGCTGGCAGACGTTCGTTTTCGTCATCACCATGGCTGGGACTTATTCTAATATTAATATGAATCGGTTACCTCTCACGCAAAAAATCTGCTCCCGGCTCTTAGACTATACACGATATAAACTAACTTTATGACGTCAAAAATGCGGAAGGAGAAACGCTTCTTTTAGTTTGGTAAAATATTTAATAGAAAGAGAAATTTTTTTGATTTTATTTTTAAGCTAAATATGAGTCAATAAATATAAAAATAATGTATTGAACAGGTTAAGAAACATGCAGAAGCAGATGGATTAAGGTGTTAATACGTAAAAAAACAATATGATTCCGTTAATATCTCTTTTTTTACATGATTTTAAGCTCTTATTGTGCTTTCAGCATCCATGTATTAACGGAATCATATTGTTTTTTTACGTATTAACACCTTAATTTTACACTTAGGATTGTTTTCGAAACCGAAATCCCGAAAAATTATATAAAATAAAAAATTTGCGCAAATTTTTCATTTTATATAATTTTTCGGGATTTCGGGATCCCATTCGGGATTTTGGGTTTTCGGGATTTTGGGTTTTCGGAATTTTGGGTTTTCGGCATTTCGGTTTTCGGGATTTTGTCCCCAATCCTTATTTTCCGGTTTTACTTTTAATTAAGTATTTTAACTGTTGATTTCAATGAAAACATTTTTCTTCCAAAAACAATTTTTGATTAACCAAAAAAGTGTCAAGAATGGATCCAAATGGTCTATTAAAACGCTTATAAATGGAGTTTTATTAATGGTATCACCAATATAAAGGTCTTAAAAGTTAGGAAAAATTATAAGGAATCAGGTTCTGTAATTCAAGAAGTTGAATCTTAAAAAAACAACTTAAAATATGGATGCATGAAAAAAAAGTAAGCATTTTAAAAAACTTAAAACGTTAAAAGGGGCAAATGTGTCGAAGTTGGACTTGGTCGCAATTTTTTTTTGCAGATTCAATTAGATAGATACGAGTTTAACCTTTAGAAAACATTAAATTTTATTACACAATAATGTGAAATAGTATAACTTTTCTCCTTACCAACACAAGCCTGGTACGCTGCTCGCGCTAAATTTTAGCTCCCATACAAATTATCGAAAATTTTTAGCCGAGATAAAAAGGATCCCATACAAGTTATCGATAACTTGTATGGGAATTTTATCTCAGCTAAAATTTAGCGCGAGCAGCGTACCAGGCTACAGAAAGAAATTTTTTTTTACGTTTAATTTATATTAAGATTCAACTTATCACTTTTTTATTTATAAAGTAATATAACATTTAGATACAGCATCCGTTGAATATTATGCTTTAATTTGATACAACTACTTGTTCTGTTTTGTTTTGTTAAAAACTCATTTGATTTTGTTTGAAACTTATCGTAGTAACGATTTCAATAATTGTTGGTTCAAAATACTTTTTCATGTTGAGTAAACACTTTTTCTTATAAGTCTCGAATATTTATTTCAGTAGAATTACTTTCAGGTCGTTTAAGAATAAACGAAGAATTTCAACAGGTTATGGGCCCAGTTGTACGCCGAAAGTAAGAAGAAATGAATTTGCAACATTTTTGGTAAAAGTTTGTTTTTTCGAGCGATTACGTAATTGGTCGTTTAAGAACGAACGAATTTCAAGAAGAATTACGTAATCAGTATTTGCAATTGAAATTTTTTTTTGGATAATTGCTGGAAATACTTCGAGAAGCATCAATTAAATTTGAAAGAGCAAACTACTGAAGAATATTCGAGAAGTTATGGAAAAGGATATATTAACAATTGAAAAATTTACTAATCCATCCCAATGGATGATGTGGAAATTTCAAGTCCGGGTGAATCTTATAGCCTTGGAATTGTATGACGTTGTAAATGGAACGTCACAAAAGCCCACTGATGCTATCCTTTTGGCAGCATGGTTAAGAACGGATGCTAAGGCTCAGAAAGTTATTGTGAATTCTTGTGGGTCCAAAGTTCTCATTCATTTATGTAACTGTTCCACATCGAAAGAAATGTGGGACAAGCTTCATTCAATTTATGAACAAACGAATGATTCAGCTAAGCATCTTTTAGAAGAACAATATTACTTATACCAGAAGAACCCAGCTCATGATATTGCCAATCACATTTCAACTTTAGAAAATTTGGTGCAAAAATTGAAGGTAGCAGGTGTCACTATTGACAATAGTATGTTAATAACAAAAATACTAAAGATATATAATAATAATAAAGTTTATTAGTTCGTTGAACTTTTCAACAAATACAATTTACAAATTTTTAACAATTTTTCTGTTACGTGTTTTAACGTTCTTGCAAATTTACAACATTTTAAAATCTATATTTTACAAGATTTTTAAATCTGTATTTGTGAAATTTAATATTAATTTTAATTAGTTTTTAACTTTATTTAGGTTTTAACTATTTTGCAAAAATATTTTAAGTTTATTTTTAAAATTTTAAATCTTGATTCATTTTTCAAATCATTGGGCAAGCTGTTGAAGAGATTGAGTCCTGCATACATCAAAGAGTTCATGGTACTGCTACTGTTGCATCGGATTGGTCTGATGTTTTGATTGTTTCTTAGATTATATGGCTGTACTTCAGAAACCATAATAATGTTTTCTTCTAAGTATGAAGGCATCATTTCGTTTTTCATTTTGTATATAAATATCATTGTATTGAAAGTTATTAGCTGGTCAACATTCATCCATCTTAATGCCTCTAACATTTGTTGCATTGGTGTATATCGATTGCACTTGAGAATCGATCGCATTGACTTGTTTTGTAGAAGCTGCATACGTTGCTTTGTTTGATTTTGGCATCCATATAAGATTGTCGAGCAATACAAGAAGTGTGGTAGTACTATGGCATTGTAAAGCATTATTGCATTGCCCATAGTTAAAACAGGTCTTATACGTTTAAGAAAACCAACTTTTTTTAGCAATTTTTGAACAAATATACTTGGCATGATCTTTGAAGTTTAGTTCACTGTCTATTATAACTCCTAAGTACTTAATGGTCTTAAAACATTCAATTTGGCAATTGTTTATGTACACTGAGATGGGGTCACAAATTTTTAACTTCATACGCTTAGTTTTATTTACATTAAGACTCAGTTTATTTGCTCTTAGCCACAGGTTAACATTATCTAAGTCTTGATTTATTTTTGAACACATATCATTTACATCATTACCGGTAATATATGTATATTAACGTATCATCAGCAAATAACATAACTTTACAGTATTTCAGAGTACATTTAACATCGTTTATATATAATAAGAACAAAACTACACCTAATACAGCGCCTTGTGGGACACCTAATTTAACACCAATGGAGTCCGACATCGTATCACCAAACCTTGTTTTTTGGCTTCTTCCACTCAAATATGATTGAAACCACTTTAATTCAGTCTCTTTTATTCCATAGGATTCAAGCTTTAATAATAATATTTTTCTGTCTATCGTTTCGAAAGCTCGTTTGAAGTCAAGAAACACAGCAATTATCCCTTCGCCTTTATCAATTTGTTTCCTCCATTCATAAGTTAAGTAGTTTAACGCTATTTCACAAGAGTGCTTACTTCGAAAACCAGACTGTTCATCAACTAATAAATTATTATTTTCAATGTACTCTGTAAGCTGTTCACTAACTACACGCTCTAACACTTTTTCAAACATTGGTAACATATTAATGGGACGAAAGTTTTCACTGTTTTTAGTGCCTTTCACCTTTTCCACGGGTACGACTGTAGATTCCTTCCATCCGTTAGGAAAAATTCCATGTAATAAGGATATGTTAATTATCTTCATAAGAACTGGTCCTATAATTTCAATTGAATTATAAATAATGTCTCTATTTAAACCGTATATATCTTTTTTATTATTGCACTTTTTTATAATATCACAGATCGATTGTTCATCACTTCAGGAGGTTCATATTGCACAAATGGAATAGATTGATTTATATCACAGACACTTTCTATAAAGTATTTATTAAACTTATTTGCTATTTGAAGTTGATCTCTGACTTTTTCTTGTCCAAATTCTATACTCGGGTAAGTTTTCTGCGCATCATCCTTCAATACAAATGTTTTAAGCATTTTCCAAATCCCTTTTTGATCACCTGCTCTGTTTTGAATCTGGTCGGAAATGTAATTATTTTTGGCAGCTTTGATTTTCTCCTTATATAGCTTGCATATATTTTTGTATGTAGCCCAATTGTTCTCATTATTACTCAAAGTTGCAGTCCTGTATGCTCTAATTTTTTCTATTTTCAAATCTTGTAGTTCTATTGTAAACCACTTACATTCCCTATCAATTTTAAAATTTTTTTCAGCTGTCATTGCGTCAACACATCACTTTATTTTACTGTCAAACATTTGAAAGAGTTCGATGCTATTTTCAATTAAAAACAAGTTATCAAATCCTACTTCTTCTAAAGCACTGTCAAATGTAACCTTCGAGTATTTGAATATTCGACATTTTTTATTTTTAAGCTTTTAATGTTATTTATTTCAATTTTTATTGTTTCATGGTCAGATATTTTATTATCACAGTCGATTTTCACATCTATTCTATTGCACAAGTTAATTTCCGTAAGCACGTAATCGATAAGCGTTCTAGAGTAATTAGTTATTCTTGTTGGTTCCTTCTTGAGTTGTAACAGCCCTTCATTTGTTATAATTTCTTCTATTTTTGATTTATTGTTATCTTCATTTAAATAGTCTATATTAAAATCTCCCGTTATAAAATCATTTTCAAAACACTGCAAATACCAGTTTGTATAAACTTCCAAAAATTCATTCACAGTAGAACTTGGTGATCTATATACTACCCCGATAGACCATTTTTCTTTTTGTATAACAATATTAACTTTTAAAAACCATGCAACATAATCAAGTTTACTTACATTTTTGATAGAGTATTCTATACCGTTTTTAATATACATACTCACTCCACCAGTATACTTTGAAATTGATGTGCAAATCACATGTGCATAGTTGTTAATTTTAGTTTCAGAGTCTTCTATATCCAATGTAACGCGAGTTTCGGAAAGGAGTAAGATATCAGGGGCTCTAGTATTAACAAGTAATTCCACTTCACTTTTATTTGCTAATAGGCTTTGTACATTTAGGTAATATATAAGATATTGCCATCGGACTACCGACATTTTTCTACGGCATGGGATTCAACAGCCAAGGAACATCAAACAATTATCAACTTGACAAATCGGCTTTAAGTAGAGGAAAGTGGCCTTGGTGTTGAAAATATTAATTTGGAAGAAGTTGGAACGGTACAATCAAGAAGAAAAATTTCACAAATTTTAAAAAGAAAGACAAAACAAAGCGACCTGCTAAATGTTTCAAGTGTAGTCTGACTGGACACTGGAAACGTGATTGCAAGGTACATACACAACCATGTGATGATAAAGCTTTTTTCAGCAACATTGTGCAGTCCTTGAGAGAATGTGATTATGGGCTTGTAGCCCATAATTGGTTATAATGTGCAAATAATGTCAAAGTTTAATACTGCTTTACTAAAATTAGTGTTGTCCATGATTTTTCATTATTTTTATCTAATTTAAGAGCTTGTTTCTATTCAAGTGACGCAAAAAAAACACTGTTTTTTTTTAAGTTATGCTAGCCATACGGTTTCTGTTTTGGGTTTTTTGTTTTTACAACATTGTTTGTTAAAAGTTCCTATTTGAAAATGCAAAACCAAAAATCTACTAAGTTACCTCACCAAAGCGCCAATCGCTATTTTCTAAAGAAAAAATGTTGTTTCTATTCAAGTGACGCGCAGTGTATTGTAAACAACATCGGCTAAGCTTCAAATTGCGACCAGACAGATCTCTAAGCTGTGGAGAAATCATTCATGCCGATATATGCGGGCCAATGGAAGAAGCTTCGTTTGAAGGCTCAAGATATTTTATACTTTTTAAGGACGATTTTTCAAAACTCCGTTTTGTATATTTCCTTAAAAACAAATCAGAAGCTCTTGAAAAGTTTAAAATAGTCTTGAAGATAGCTGAAAAACAGTGTGGTCATCCTATCAAGATTCTTCAAACAGATAATGGGCTAGAATTTGTAAATATTGCCTTCAAGCAATTACTGGAAGAAAATGGAATTCGTCACCGTCGATCCATTGCTTACACTCCAGAACAAAATGGGTGTATCGAGCGTGAAAACCGAACCATCATGGAATCTGCACGGTCGATGATATATGCAAAAGGACTTAATCCAAAACTTTGGGCGGAAGCAGTACAAACGGCAGTTTTTATCTTAAACCGAACAGGAACTAGTACTACACTGTCAATAATGTGTCCAGTTATGAAGATGCTGAAGATGTTCAAATTGATTTTATACCTGAAAGCCAGCAAACAACAAGAAAAGTTCCAAGTCAACCCATTCCAGAAGCAAGAATAGATACAGCCAACATTTTAGAAAAACGCTTGCGAAACCGTCCAGAAGGTGCTTCCATGGCGATGGCTTTATTGGCGATCAGTGAAGTGCCGAAGTCGTATGAAGAAGCTGTACAATCAAAAGAAAGTGAGAAATGGCTGAAAGCGATGAAGTTAGAATTTGATTCACTTATGCAAAATCAAACCTGGAGTTTAGTTGAAAAGCCAAGCAACCAAAAGGTAATCGACAATAAATGGGTTTTCAAGGTGAAGAGGAATTCGGACGATTCAATCGAACGTTTCAAGGCACGAGTGGTATGTCGGGGATTTAATCAAGAATATGGTATCGATTATTTAGAAACGTTTAGTCCAGTGGTACGTTTCATACCTTGCGTGCAATTCTGGCCATTGCTGCTGAGAAGAAAATGTTCATGAAGCAGTTCGATGTTAAAACGGCTTTTCTGCATGGCGATCTGGAAGTAACTGTTTTGATGGAACAACCAGTTGGTTTCAATGATAACAGTGGGCGAGTTTGCAGACTGCAGAAAAGTTTGTACGGGCTGAAGCAAGCATCAAGATGTTGGAACAGAAAATTTAAATCATTCATCAATCAATTTGGTTTACAAACTTGTGATTCCGATTCCTGTGTGTTTGTAAGTAGTCAAAATGGAAAAACATTAATGATGGCAATCTATGTGGATGATGGAATTGTGGCTTGGGACGATCCATTAAAAGTAGAAGCAGTTATAAAACATTTTCAAGAAACACTTCGAAATTAAACAAATGCAAGTGGGTTATTTTCTTGGTTTTGAGATCGACCAACAAGCAGATGGTTCCATATTTATGCATCAAACAGCTTATACCATGAAGATTTTAGAACGATTCCATTTTGAAAGTTGCAATCCAGTTTCTGTGCCAAGTGATCCAAACCAACTACTAACAAATTTTGAGGAATCAGAACCAAGTAAGTTTCCATATCGACAACTAATTGGAAGTCTTATGTATTTGGCAGTTGCTACAAGACCAGATATCAGTTATGCAATTGGGAATGCAAGTCGATAAATGGAAAAGCCATTGGTGGTTCACGAGAATGCTTTGAAGCGCATTCTGAAATATATAAAAGGTAGAGTCAATTATGGGATTTTGTACAAAGCAAATGGCGTTCATCAGTTATGTGGATTCAGCGATGCTGACTATGCTGGGGAAATTGAAAATCTACATCAGGGTTTGTTTTCAAATATAATGATGGCATTATCAGTTGGAGCAGTACAAGACAGAAATGTGTGTCATTATCTACAACAGAGTCTGAGTATGTAGCAGCCTCTGAAGCAATCAAGGAGCTAGTCTGGTTACAACAATTGTTCGAAAAGTTGGTGCCAAGCAAAATTAAGAATGCTACAACATTTTATATAAACAATATGAGTGCAATTCGATTAATTAAGAATCCAGAATTTCATCGAAGAAGTAAACATATTGATGTCAGATATCACTTCATACGGGAAAAATTTGAAGAAGGTTGTTTCAATTTGCTATATGTATCAACAACTGAAATGATTGCTGACATTTTGACGAAGGCGTTACCAAAACAACGTTTTCAGTTCTTACGAAAATTAATGGGAGTTTTTGACAAAAAGTGGGAGTGTTGAATATTATGCTTTAATTTGATGCAACTACTTGTTCTGTTTTGTTTTGTTAAAAGCTCATTTGATTTTGTTTGAAACTTATCGTAGTAACGATTTCAATAATTGTTAGTTCAAAATATTTTTTCATGTTGAATAAACACTTTTTCTTATAAGTCTCGAATATTTATTTCGGTAGAATTACTTTCAGGTCGTTTTAGAATAAACTAAGAATTTCAACAGCATCTTGTAGACAATTTCGTATCTCTTTATCAATATAAAAGCATTTTTCTATAGCCACTTCAAAAAAAAGTACTTACTTACACTATCGCTAAGTTATAAAAAAAATCATTTTTTTTGGGCTGAAAACTTTGAACTCTAGACCACTGCTGTTAGTCACCTGGAGTGATAATTAATTTTAAAACTAAGAAAATGCTAAGCAAGTTATCTACTTTTCATTGAAATTACTGAAGAAAAAAGGGGAGCATTTTGTGTTAGCTCTGTTTTGCACTGGAATTTATTTTTAATATAGCAGGAAGGAACAACAAGTCCTTCAAAAGAAAAATAATTTAAAAAGCATCATTTCCTCATCATTAACTAAAAAATGTAATTTTTGACTTATTGCTCTTTTGCACTGAAGTAGCGATATGTTCATGAAATGAAAACATTTTCTTTAGATTTAAGGTTACAATACAATTTTCTTATTGCATTCGCTCACCGTACACTCGAGTTTATTCGAGAAGCGTGAGAAACCGAGAATCATACAAGAAATAAATAGAGATATTAAATGTTTATTTTGCACTCATACGTGCATTTTTTTTAGTACCGGAAAGTTATGTCATTTTCTTTCACTCTGTTTAGGAGTACTCTATTTTTACTCCTTTTTCCGGAGTGATAGAACATAATGTATTTTTTGTATTTGTGTGTGTGACAAGACAAAAATGGCTAATTTCCTTGAAGATAATAGTGATAACAGGCCTAGGGAAAAATTTGTAAAAACTTAAAAAAAAAATTCGCAGTAGTAAGACAAAAATGGCTAATTTCCTTGAAGATAATAGTGATAACAGGCCTAGGGAAAATTTTGTAAAAACTTAAAAAAAAAATTCGCAGTAGTAAGTATTTTTTCTGTTATATTTTGATATCTAACATAGGAGTTTTCATAAAATTCCTCCCATACTCGCCCATACAAAACTATTTGAAAAGTAAAGCCGAGCTAAAATATATTTCAGCCGAGTTGTGCGCAGATTCAATTAGAAAATCACACATTCGTTTTCAACTATAATCTGTAACAATTTAGTGTACGAAAAATAAGTCAAGAAGAACGGAGAAAAAAATTAAGAAAAGAAAGAAATAATTTTTATTTTGTAAAGACTTTTTTAGTTTGAATACATTTTATCCTTACATTATGAAGCATAAACGTTAGTTGATAAGTCTGCTCCTACACGAAGACGCAAGGCGCAGAAATTATCTTCGAATTTCCTTTTGATTTTCGTTTCGGTGCGTCGCGCGTTTCTATACGTAGTATTTTTTAGAAGACGCCGATTTGACAGCTATTTTCTTTAGTTTTATTTTGTTCTTGTTTTCGTATGTATTTTTATTCAAAAAAAAAAGCACCAAATATATACAAAGAAACAACTCCAGTACACGAAGCCTCAAGAGGCTTGACTCTTTTTTCGAATTTTGTTTCGATAATCATTCTATGAGGCGCGTACTATTACACGATGCCTCTTGAGTCAAAAACTCAAATTTCACATTTCTCTTTTCATTTAAAATTTGTTGTTGTTGTATTGCACCAAGAAGCAAAAAGAAAAGAAAGGGAATGTTGAAAAAAGAAAAAGTGGAAAAAGAAACGTCAAAAAAGAGTCTCAGATTTTCGACCCACGACTCTCCGGTCGCATAGTTTTTTGTTTTATCTTCTTTCTCTTTTGCACTCATTAGTTTTGAAAAGAAGCGCGCTTCTTCAGGCTTCGTGTAATAGCTGACTATGCGCAACGAAAACTTTTGAATAATTAAAAACGTTACTATACACGCAAATAATACACAACAAACCAATAAAGCAAAACAGCAAAAAAAAAGAATAGCATCAAAGAGAAACATCAAAAAGAGTCACAAAATTTTTTACCGGAGACTCACGGTAGAAAATCTTCCTTCCCTTTTTTTGGAATTTCCTTTCTCCCTTGCTCTTATGTGCATTTCGCGCTTTGCGGCTTCGTCTAGAAGCGGACTTAGTTTTACTTTTGGTTTATTTTTCATTATGCTTCTGATCGTTTTTTTCAGCCTAATTGACTCACACCCTTGTTTGATTTTATAATTGTAAAATAAAAATATCCCATCAACGCAGAAAAAAATGGGGTTTTTTTTTATATGGCACAGGATTTTTTTTTTATTGATGAAGAACACTGGCTGAATTTTTTTATTCGGTTTTCAATTTCATTTTGGAAAAAGTGAAGAATTAAAATATATTCATAATGGTTGTTTTTGTTAATAACAAAAGAGTTTGAAAGAAAAACTTTTCGCATTTTTCACTTTTCAAACAAAATTTTAAAATGTCAAACTTCAAATTCATAACTGTGTGTGCAAGTCCGTGTGCAAATCAGTGTAAATCTGGGGGGTAATTCCGTATCTCGATTATCGCCAGACGTTAACGTTTGGACGATAGAGTTGCTTCACGTAAAATTGAAAACGGCAATCGTTTGGACGATCACGTTTTCGCTATATTTTGTTTGCTTCACGGAAGACGAAAATCGTCTAAACGTACACGCAAAAACGTTGACGTTTGGACGATAGCTAAATAGCTCACGTTTTCCATACGTTTATACTCATTTAATGTTTTTTTTTTTATTATTTCAAGTTTGTGATCAAATAATGTAATTTGTTATTATTTGGGATTGAAAAATAAACATTACAATGGTGGTTAATTTTTGGTTGCTCTAAAAAAATTAAAAAGACGATTTTGTCCTAACAAACGTGTGTATTATATTCACAAATGCAATGCATGCATATAAGATAATTTTTTTTTTTGAAAGAAACCCCGCACAAGAAACAAAATAAAAACATTGTTTATTTTGCATATTCCTTTATTTCATACCACCACAAAAAAAAAACACATGACATGACAGAAACAAAAAAAAATAAAAAAAAACATCAACACATCTTCTCCTTCTTATATTATTAATGACAGACAGAGTCAGTATGACATTTAAACCAGTTTGAAAATTTCTGAAAGCTCTCAAAATGCATGAAAATAAACTTAGACGAAACGAATTTCGCTAAGTTACGTGAAGCAAATTGTTTACGATTACGTCCACGATTAACGTTTTGACGATCAAGTTTCGAAAATTACGGAATGACCCCCCTGACTAAAAATGTGGAGTATCTGGGGTATTCCGTAGTACTTTTTTTACACTTTTGTGGCGTGGAAGAACACAAAACCTTCAATAGTGCAAAAATAAGTACTAAAAGGGTACTCTCATTAGAGTGAAAGAAATCGACATTAGATTTTATTATATGGGGGTTTGGGAAAAATTTCATAAATGCACTTTGACTTCAGGACTTGAAAGAGTATCAAGACATAAGTCGAAAACCATATTTTGCACAATCGCACCAAGAGTCATTTGGCCGTAATTTTGTTTTTTATAAAAATTTTACTTTTTTAAAAAAGTTTAAAGTTTAAGTTTTTTTTCATGGGTTTACTTAAAATCAAGAAAAAAGGACTACAGGATGCGGCTATTTTCAAGTGGTTATGCAAAAGTTTAAGAAATTATGCATTTTAGGGACCGTCTAACAGGGGTTCGGCCCCACTTAAAATGTTTGCCAAGGTTATTTTTGTTATGAGGAAGTCCAAGGCTACGGGATGAGACTGATTTCAAATCAATTTTAAGAGACAAAAAAAACGCATTTTCGGGACCGTCTGCTGGGGGTTTGCCTATGAAACATAGGTAATCGGTAAGATTAAATGTTCAAATTCTTCTTTGAAGTTAAATATAATTCCGATGAAATTAAAAAATTTCTTGCAAATTAAATCATTTTTTCTAAATTGACACTTCGGATTTAGAAACTATTGGAAGATGCTTTAAAATTTAAACAAAAAAATGTTGGCAATCCAACAAAATCTCCCACATCTATTATAATGAAGTGTTAAAATGAGTTAGGTTAGGTTTTACAGGTAAATTGCTCAACATTAAGGATAAAATCCTTTGTATGTTTTTAATATACTTCTTTTACAGAAGCGAGTAAAATCCGGATATTCAATATCTTTCAGTCTATCATAATAAATGGCAAAACCTAAAAAACTTATTATTTTCATTATTACTATCGAAAAAGGAACAAAATTTATACGCTAAAGGAACGATATTCTGGGCATTTTAAGATTGGGCCCTTTTCCCGAACATGGTTTCCCGGGAGTTTTCGTTCAGAATAAGGCTGAATATCTACCATAAATTCAACAGATCAATAAAGACTACATCTTTTGTCCCAGGTGCATCAAATTGGGAAGACGATGAATAAACTTACTTAAAACCTACACATAAACTGTACACACACACTCGGAAAAAACGCTACACAACTTAAACAACTTAAAAAAAATTTAATTTCAGCTTTAGTTGCAGTTTGTCACAGTAATTTTTAACAGTGAGATATCTTGATGGTATAGTACTCGGCTAGTGATACAATTTTTGTTGGATCGTGGGTCGTGGCTACCAGTTTTTTGTAGGAACACAACACAATTTCAGGATGTTTTCAACGCAAATTGCGTTGCTTTCTTTTATTTAATGTTGTTTTTACCTTCCGTGTATGCATTCGCATGTTCAGTATTAACTTTATTTTGATAGTTTTGAACTCGATTTATTTCCAGTTGAAGAAAACTAAGCTCACATAGTAAGTTATAGAGTTTGAATTTTACAGTCAAAATAATACTAAGTGCAATATAACAAAGCTCCCACGTTTTGACAGATTTGACACTTTACTAAAAATCAGGATATACATTTTAAGAATATTAATGCTTTCAACTTGAAAATCGGTTAAAACAGAAAAAAATTATATGCAAAAAACTGTAAACGTCTCTCCTGAAAAATAGTAAAAAGTCACTTAGTATTATTTTGCATGGGGCCATTGATATGCATGCTATACATTCGAAGTTCCTTAAAATAATATACCCTCGCATTTCACCAGACCTTAAACATACGTATTTGTAATTCTATTCTCACAAGCCCCTGTTAACCCAAAATCTGGAAAGCATTTAGAATCATACCTGTTCAAAAAAAATCTTCACTGAATTGTAAGGAATACAGACCTATAATAGCTATACTTTCCTTTGTTTGAAAAGACTTCTAAGTCAATAAATCTCCACTTTCTTAACAATAAACGAACAAACCAAATTCCTGTTCACGCTGTTCATACTACCCGAGATATCTTAAGATTAAAAAAGCATGTTTGGCTCAATATATGTATCATAAAAGATTAAAAAGTTGTACACATATACGTTTTTCTGAATTTTCTAACAGTAATATTTCAAAACGGGAGCTGATTAATTTTTTCTAACTTCGGATTAGAGTTCAGAACACCGAAAACCTTCAGAAAAGTAATTTTTGTTTGACAACAAAACCTTTGTTAACCAGTGTAATTTATAAATAATAATTCTTCCTTTTCTGGGCGCAGTTATGATATCGATGTCGAGGTTCGCCGGGTTGACCTCGGAAATCGGCGGCAAGCCTGCAGGTTTTGTATTGTTCCATTTCTGAGGCCAACTGATTGCTGGTGTTTTTGCATTTGCTTGTACCAGGAGTTTTTAGGCCTCCCTTTCTTTTTATTTATTTATATGAGATTTGGAAAACTTGATATTGTATAAAAAGAATAGAATATGAAGAACCAAGGAATCAAAAATAATTTATTATTGATCTTATGGAAATTCACATTATGTATATTTCATATTTCTTAAATTCTTAAGAAAGCTAGTGATATAATAAGACATGTATGCAGACCTAATTTATCAACTTATAACCATTATTTTGTATTTGTTTGTCAGATATTGGAAACAATGGCGCATCCTTCTGTTCATCAAGCGTGATTTCAATGTCATCCGGGCCAGATGGCCGGCCACAAATCTATCAAGCTACTAGTAGCACTAAAACTGGTCCCGGTGGAATCCGTGAAACACGCAAAACTGTCCAAGATTCTTCCAGTGGAGTGAAGAAAATGGCAATTGGACATCATATTGGGGAGCGTGCTCACATCATTGAAAAGGAACAAAACTTACGCTCCGGTCAACATGAGGAACGTCAGGAGTTCATTAATCTCGATGAAGAAGAAGCCGAGAGCTTTGATCGCGAGTTCACCAACAAAGCTCGCATGCACACTACTCCATCTATAATGTCTGGAGGTGGCAATCATTCCCCCCATCACCGACAGTACCAAAGAGCATTGCCCGCTCTTCCAGCACCTCCATCGGCAAATACAAGGTAAGTTTAGATTTTTTTCCTATGTTTAAAGCTTTTTTTGTCGTGGCGTTCCATTTAGTTCTTTTTTTGTTACCTAAAAAAAAAAAACTAACACTTCCTATCAACACACTCATACAAATTTGAGTTATTTTCTGTCCCTCTCTCAAAATTATAGTTCACTGTCAACATTTTCACAAATAAAACAAACTAATTTTTCCTTCGATAAATGTTACTCAAACAAAAATATCTTCACCTTTATTTTTGCAGATATAATTATTATTAAATTAAATAAAAATGATAAAATGAGAGAAGGAGAGAGATAGGTATGCAAATTAGTTAACATTCGAATTTTATAAATAAATCAATAGTAAATTAGTTTTGTAAATTATATTTGATTCGTTTTGGTGAAATATTTTGTTTGTTCATTGTTTTTTTTTTTTTGCATTAAAATTATGTTTTAATCAATAAAATTTATTGATATATTTAATATGGAGATATTTGAATTTAAATACACCATCAATAAGGATTTAAATTTCATACAACATTTTTAAGCTTACGTTTTTGTTCTATTTTGTTATCTGTCTTATTTACAATTCATCCATATAACAAACTAACTCAGCCAAATATCTTGCAAATATTACATCATTTTTGTGTCTCATCAACGCCTTTTTTTTGAAAATAATAATGTAAATAAACATTTTAATCGACCAAAATTGCAAAAACAAATTCTCGTCGAAACGTTCTACTACAATTCATACTTCCAGTAGGATAACGTCAACTTCGTCTTCAACTTCTTCAACCCAAAAAGCTACAGAATTTTCTTCAGCATCGGCAGCAACAACTACACAAAACACTCAATCATCGAAATTATCATCTGCATCGGTCAGACGAACTGCATTGAGAAATGCATCCATGGCTACACCACGTAGACCGCTGCGTACCCCATCTTCATCGCCGTTGGCTCTAACTACGTCTGGCCACAGTAGTACATCCGCAACAATAAGGTTTGTTACAAAGCTAGCACAAAATTCAGTACTTAAGAGTGCTTAATACTCTTAATAACAAACAGATCTTACTACATCCATCCAAAATATTTTAACTTATTATTTAAATTTTCATTTTCTACGCAATATTAATGCCGTTTTCCATTGGGCGTTAACTCTTTCCGGGGCAGTGGTATGACAATTGTACCACCTTTTTTTAGCATTTTTTCAAACTAAAATTTGCAATGGTATTAAATTAATATCACATTTCTATGTAAATTTTTTTTCTTGAAGATATTGGTTTCAACTTAGGTTGAAACCAATTAAAGTTTGAAAAAATGCTAAAATTGGTGGTACACTTTTCATACCAATACCCGGGAAAGAGTTAAAAAGTATTCGAAGTCTTGAAAGCATTAAATTTAATCACGAAAAAATACTTTCAATGATAGACCAATTTCAATTCTCGATTTCAAGTGACATAAATAATTTTATTTTAATTATTAAAAAATGCATTGTTACTGCAGTTTAACTCGCAATTGCCTCCACTGGATCTATCTAAAATCATCAATAACAATTAAATAAAGCCCTTCGTACTCCATGGTGTTTATAAAAATCTTTAAGAATAGGCTTAAAAATTCCTTTACAGTTCTTTTCGTGAAAAGTTTATCCAATGGAAAACGACATAAATTTGATATTATTTTATCTTTGTCTGTGAAAGAGAGTGGTGCATAAGATTTTTTAAGTCGACGTACTTTAAATTATAAGGCATATTGTAAATGGGTTAACGAAACATTCGTTTATTGAGTGGAAACTACCTCACATTTGACCAATGTTACACATTACTGTATATAATACATACAGTGGTGGCCAAAATAATAAGAGTGAAATCGTTTTTTTAAGATTTTATCTTATTATGCAGTTTATTTTTTCAATAAAATTTAAGTAACCATAAATAACAAAAATTAGTCTTATTACCAGAGTGGTAATGCCAATTTCTCAAACAAAAAATATTTTACTAGTGAAAATTGAAAAAAAAAAAATCGAAATTCTTTTTTTTTTTTTTTATTTTATACTTCGAAAAATCGATTGCTAAACACTTCTAGAATATAGTCACCAAATATGAGCTCTTAATATTAATGGGAAGATCCTCCGCTTCGCAGTTTTACATTTTTACATCAATCTTCTACTAAAAAAAACATAAATAAATCGACTTTTTAGCAAATGCCTTTTCATATTCTTGTAGAAAATTAAACGCTCTATAAAAAAGGACTTATACACTTTTTTCGTTTATCTAACCGTTTGAGGTCCAAAAATTGAGAAAATCTTTAAAAATTCGTTTTTATTTCTTAATTTTGTAACAAATTAAAAAATTATAATAATCAAATGGGAAAGACATACTCTTGTAGAAGAAAACAGATTGTTCCACAAAAAAAGATGTTAGAGGTCAAAAGTTAAAAAAAAAAAATTATATAAAGATTTTTTAATTTTCAAAATTTTCTAATTCACTGAAAAGTTATTATTATCTTATATATATAATTCTCCTGTGCCTTTTAAACGACTTGATAGATTTTTCTGAAATTTGGTGGGTGTGATAAGGTCCATCCGAGACAGGTTTTGTGTTATAATTGAATCATTTATTTGCAAAACATGATAAGTCCATGCTTTTAAATTTTTGAGGAGAAGAAAAAAACGTTCTATTTTCTTTTGATATGCGTAGAAAAATTTATAAAAAATATATTCTGTAGAACTCTTGCCTAGCTACAAAATACCGTTTCGTTTTTAATTTTTGGAGCGATAGCTCAAAAGATAAAAAATAAAAACGCTTTTGGACTTATCATACTTTGAAAATAAACGGAGGTGAAATTAGTTTTTAAATGAATATGCAATTTTGTTTTTAGCCCCAGTCTATCAAACAATTGTATTTGAGAATAAAATACAATGTCCGGACTAATTATTTAACTTTAAAGTAGCTTTAAACTTAAGATTTTCAGCCATTAATCTAATATACCATTAACACAAAAAGAAGCTGTTGTTTATTTTCAAAAGATGATAAGTCCGAGACTTATTCTATTTTTGATACTAAAAAAATATTTCGCGTAGCTGTAAAATCGGATATACAGGGTGTCCCACAGTCACCGCCTCAAACGAAAACCATGGATTCCTGAGGTCATTTTAAGTCGAAAAACTTAAGAGGTAATTTTCTCGTTTTCGTCCCGTTTTCGAGTTACCACGGTTTTTATGATTTTTGTTCTCTTTTCTCTTATCTAGCTTTATCTTTGCCAAACTACGTTTGATTTGAAAATTTTTTTTTAAAACCAATCAAGAATTTATTACAGTTTTAGTTTGTCTCAAAACTTTTTTTTCTGCGGACAACCGTTTCTCCACAATTTTGCATCAAACACAATTTTTTTCGTTTTTTAAGTTGTTTTTTTCACTTTCATATCATTTAAGTCAAAAAAACACGTTAATAAGTATTAATTTTTTGTGCTTTTTATTAAAGCCCAGTTTATTTTCATAAAAAAAATAAGTTTTATTTCATAAAAAAGGCTACTGAAATTAATTTAAAAAAATAAACAAACTGAGTGAATTAAAAAAAAAATAATTTTTAAATAAAAAATTAATTTAAATGAATTAAAAACTTTTTCTGAGCTATTGTGGTTAAGAAAAGAACAAATAAATAAAGCTCAGGAAAAGTTTTTAATTCATTTAAATTAATTTTTTATTTAAAAATTATTTTTTTTTTAATTCACTCAGTTTGTTTATTTTGTTAAATTAATTTCAGTAGCCTTTTTTATGAAATAAAACTTATTTTTTTTTATGAAAATAAACTGGGCTTTAATAAAAAGCACAAAAAATTAATATTTATTAACGTGTTTTTTTGACTTAAATGATATAAAAGTGAAAAAAACAACTTAAAAAACGAAGAAAATTGTGTGTGATGCAAAATTGTGGAGAAACGGTTGTCCGCAGAAAAAAAAGTTTTGAGACAAACTAAAACTGTAATAAATTCTTGATTGGTTTTAAAAAAATTTTTTCAAATCAAACGTAGTTTGGCAAAGATAAAGCTAGATAAGGGAAAAGAGAACAAAAATCATAAAAACCGTGGTAACTCGAAAACGGGACGAAAACGAGAAAATTACCTCTTAAGTTTTTCGACTTTAAATGACCTCAGGAATCCATGGTTTTCGTTTGGGGCGGTGACTGTGGGACACCCTGTAGATGGAGTAGATACTTCATATTTTAAAGACAGACGTGGTTATCCCTGGAGTACAAATTTAGTCAAAAAAACGAATTTTGAAAAAAGTGGACTTATCATGTTTTGCAAATAAATGGTTCAATTGGCCCCGTAGGTGGCGCTATTGTCAAGTTATATGCAAATTCCGTATTTGGGGTCGAATGACTGAAGAGATTTTTGTGAAATTTTGTGTGTGCGATAAGGTCTATCCGAGACAGGTTTTGTGTTATAATTGGATCCGGTAGGTGGCGCTGTTATCCAGTTATGTACATTATGTATATGCAAATTCCGTATTTGGGGTCGAATGACTGAACAGATTTTTGTGAAATTTTGTGTGTGCGATAAGGTCTATCCGAGACAGGTTTTGTGTTATAATTGGACCCGGTAGGTGGCGCTGTTGTCAAGCTATATGCAAATTCCGTATTTGGGGTCGAAAGACTGAACAGATTTTTGTGAAATTTTGTGTGTGCGATAAGGTCCATCTGAGACATGTATTGTGTTCTAATTGGACCCTGTAGGTTGCGCTGTAGTCAAGTTTGGGGAATGAATGGACAGATTTTTGTGAAATTGTTTGTGAATGATAAGGTTCATTCGAGACAGATTTTGTTTAATAATTGGACCCAGTAGGTGGCGCTGTTGTTTAGTTATAGGAAAATTGCATATTTTGAACGATCGATTTGTGAAATTTTGTGTGTGTGATAAGGTTCATTGGACACATGTTTTGTTTCATAATTGGACCCGGTAGGCTGCGCTGTTGTCAAATCTTAAGAAAATTGCATATTTTAAACGAACGACTTGACAGATCTTTGTAAAATTGTATGTGTGATATGGACCCGGTAAGTATCGCTGTTGTCAAGTTATAGTGAAATTCCATATTTGGAGTTTGAAAGACTGTATAGATTTTTGTGAATTTTTGTGTGTGTGATAGGGTTCATTCGAGACAATTTTTTTTTATAAATGGACCCGGAAGGTGACGCTGATGTCAAGATATAAGCAAATTCAATATTTGGGGTTTAAAATCATTCAACTGTCTTAAGTTGGACTTGACTTCATGTTACTTGGCTTTTAAGATGAAATTATAATCTGAAGCACACTGGTAACTGGTAATGAAACGGGAGAATGTGTCATATTTGTCGTGTATGCAGCCGGGTTTTATCGATTTATTAGACGTTATCATATCAAACAAAAAAAACACCAAAACCAATTTTGCCCAATTCATCAGCTTTTTTTAAAATTTAACTTATGTAGGAACACATTACTAAAAGGACCCCGCACATTTTGTATGGGAAGTGGCCCTCGGTGAAATTGTCTGAAATTTTAGTATGTTGTTCTCTTGAAGCTCCTGATCAAAATATGGGCAGAAAGTCGAAAAATGGACAGTTTTTAAGATAACGGTTTTTTTCCGATGACTATCTCAAACCTGTTATTATGATTGTAACTCTCTTTATTGTGTTTTGCGTTATTTTTTAGTGGAATTCATAGGTTTTTAGGGTCGCTGAAACCGAATCCGAAGTCTATTTTGGCCCATCACTTCGGGTTTTCAAGATAACGGGCTTCAAGAGAACAACATACTAAAATTTCAGACAATTTCACCGAGGGCCACTTCCCATACAAAATGTGTTGGGTCCTTTGTAAATAAAAAGATTCGAACTTTCATTTTAAAATAATCCAACTTAATAAAATTTAAACTTATTAACTATGTAAGTATACATAGAAACACAAAGTGAAAAAAGTAAAAAAAGTTTCTAATTGATCAAATAATTTAAATTTTTAAATGTCACATCAATAAAATTGTTTTTGTTATTTTATACTTTAATTTACTTTTAATACTTTGTTTGACTTTGTGTTTCGATGCAGTTCTAGCTTTATTGGATAAAAATAAAGAAATTTTTAACATGAAATCATTTCAAAATAGTAAAAAATATTTTGTTTGATCTGTCACTAGGACACAAATAAATTTACAAAATAAAATTCTTACTAATTGAATTTCCTAAATAGCCAAAATATTTGTGCTCCACATATCAACCGAACCGAGTGAACCGGAAAAAGTTTTACACATTACAGGGCTAAAATTAAAAAAAAAAAATACTTGGAAATTCGGAACGAAGTCCGCCGGGTCAGCTAGTAATAATTATATAATGACTTTTCAGTGAATAAGAAAATTTTGAAAACTTAAAATAAAATAGTAGACCAGGGTCGATAATTTTTGAAACCAAAAAAAATCATAGTAGAATGAAACCCATTGCAAAAGGAGGTGAATATGATGAAAATTAAAGGAATAATAAATTACGGGCGAGCCGAGTTCGGGAAGTGGGTGGGTTGAGTTTTTAATGGTAAAAAATGGTATATCTCGATTTGCGGCAAAACTACAAATCCTATAGAAAAAAGTTGTATGGCAAAGTTGTAGGTAATAAAAAGATCTACAACTTTTGTATCGACATTTTTTCACATAACCTCAAAATTTATGTGAAAAATTCAAAAAACCGAGTTTTTGGTTTTTTATTTTTATCTTTTTCAAAAACAAAAATTTATATACGAAATTTGGTGAAAACTTACCTTATTATGTCCCAAATACACCGTAATTTATTTGATTTAAAATATTAATTTGTTTACCTTATTTTGACCTAATACCAAAAAAACACCCTAATTTTCAATCGAAAATTCACGTGTCAAAATATCAGCTTTTTTCAAAAAGTCGGTATGCATTTCGTTCGTTTAAATGTCTATTTTCTGATGGTGTAAAAAAAATTTACATTAGAATACTCAAAAAATGAAAAAAGCTTGAATTCGAAAAAAATTTTTTATCATTGTTTACAATTTTGGCCTATTTATTCAAATTTACACTTTAATTACTCAAAAAACGTAAGATTTATCAATGTTACATGAAATCTTACGTTTTTTTTTTTACACCATCAGAAAATAGACATTTTAACGAAGGAAATGCCCACCGACTTTTTGAAAAAAGCTGATATTTTGACACGTGAATTTTCGATTGAAAATTAGTGTGTTTTTTTGGTATTAGGTCAAAATAAGGTAAACAAATTAATATTTTAAATCAAATAAATTACGGTGTATTTGGGACATAATAAGGTAGGTTTTCACCAAATTTCGTAGAAAAATTTTTGTTTTTGAAAAAGATAAAAATAAAAAACCAAAAGCTCGGTTTTTTGAATTTTTCACATAAATTTTGAGGTTATGTGAAAAAATTGTCGAAACAAAAGTTGTAGATCTTTTTATTACCTACAACTTTTCCATACAACTTTTTTCTATAGGATTTGTAGTTTTGCCGCAAATTGAGATATACCATTTTTTACCATTAAAAACTCAACCCACCCACTTCCCGAACTCGGCTCGCCCGTAATTTATTTTTCCTTTAATTTTCATCATATTCACCTCCTTTTCCAATGGGTTTCATTCTACTATGATTTTTTTGTACTTTTTAATGTTTTTGAAGGCATCGGCACTGGTCTATAGCGACCTTTTAGAGTTGAGCTTTAGCGCCTAGTTTTCATACATAATTACATACATACACATAGATAAGTGTCCATATTTTGAAAGAGGGTATACTTATGTAGATTTTAAGTATCGTCGTATTTTAGCTATTAGTCCAAAATATTTGTGTGAATTAGCTCATTTAAATTGAATGTTAGTTAAAAAAAAATTATTAAGTTTTTCAAAATAGCTAAATGGTTTAAAAAAAAATACAGTTATCGTTCTAGATTTAATGGAAATCTAGTCACATTGGTGTAAAAAAGAAGACGGTGTTTTTCTTTCTGTTTATCGGATAAAACGAACAATTTCTTGTCAAGTATTAAGTCGGAAATATTGGAAAGTGTCATGTTGTCGTATGTCGAGAATATAATAGTAGTGTCGAGTAGATGATAGTACTAGATTAATCAAAACATCTACTATTTGTAGACTACCACCTCCAATGGAACAGGGCTAAAATTGATTTATGTTTTTCCCTCTAAGAATACGTATAGGAAAGTCAAAATTTTGAAATTTATACAATTTCTGGGAAAGAGTTCAGAAAACATGAGAAGGAGTAATTTTTGAAATCTCTTTTTTTGATGTTTTAACTTGTAGGTGTGACCACATGAAAAAGGTCAAATCCTTTTTTTTTACAATCTCTTATAAAACGAATAATACAATTATTACATATTAAAATTATTCTTTTATGAATGCTAATATAATAAAGCTTTTACTCTTAGTTAATACGTGCTAGTAGCTGTGACTAGTCGTGCATTTTATTCAATTGTATTACATTTGAAAAATATATTATTTTTACTTGCTCAATAGGCAAGTATTGGTTTCGTTTCGAAAAAAAAATTTGAGGTTGTAATCAAAACCAACATTACGATCATGGAAAATTCCAAAAAAGTGGGTCTCGCAATTCCGTCCTTGCGTCCATCTGTACACATTTCCACAGCCTAAACGGGTGGAAGTATTTTCTTCAAATTTGATGATTTTTATGGAATTCTGAAAGTTGGTTTTTTTTTTGCTTTTTTTATATCTCTCTTAGAAAGTGTACCTCCCATACAAATTTTTCAATTCAAACCAAATAACTCGAAAACGGCTCTAACGATTTTGATTAAATTTTGCCGACATCATATTCAAAGCAAATTATTTTTTTCAAAAAAAGTCAAATAAAAAAATACTTTTTTTCATTTTTTAACAAAATTTTTCCCTAAATGTCGGCTCTTCCCCAACATCAACAAAATTTCTTTAAATTTATAAATCTTAAAATAGTAAACTAACATAAAAGTGCTTTGAACTGCAAGAGCAAGTACGTTCGACCCCAGTCGTGCATTTTATTTGTTTGAGTTTTATATAAAAAAAAACCTGTACAAATAAATTGTTGTATTTAAATGTAAATCTCTAAAGCAAAGTCTATACAAATAACCCAGTGAAATTTTCTCCTTTTTTTGAAACTTTTAATTCTCTTGACAAATTAAATACATGTATTAATTTCAAATATTATGCCCGGTTTTATTAACTTTTTTTTTTTTTTTTTTCTACTAAAACACTGCAATATACAGTCTCGAGTCAACTTGAATATAAATAACAAATATTTCATCCAATAAATGAAAATATTGGCGACAAAATCGAGCTCTTCTAAAAATATTTCAAAAAAATCATTTCCCAAAGTATTGAAACACAAAGTGGACAAAGTGGCCCACCCTCATAATGTTATTAATTTTACTAGAAAAAAAAGTCTGAAAAGCACCGCTCTCTGTTTTGAAATCATATTCAATCGACTTTCTTAACAATCACTTTAAATCTAAACCCAAATATTTTAATTTACAAATTCTTTATTATAGGGACTGGCGGTTGTGCAATCCTCGCTACTACCGTAAATAAAAAATATATGCTATGAAACAAAACTATTAACGAAAAAACACGAAACGATTTTAGATACAAAAACTGCAACATAACATTATTTAAAAAAAAACGAAAGTAAGCAAATTGTATGGAATGAGAACAGCGAATCTAAAGTGAAGTTGTTATCTCGCATAATGCGATGATAAACTCAAAGCTCAGAAGATTTCATTAAATATTTATTTTCTTGTTTTAAAAGTGTGTTTTGGAGACAATAATTTTCGGTTTTTTGTGCTAAGTAATGCTTCATTTTACACAAAATAACATGTTATAATTTAACATTTTCAAGATGCATAATAAATACAAAGATCGCTTTTTTAATTATCCTGGCGTAATCTGCAATTTTCTTAAATGTGAATTGATTTGATTTTATTCCAAAAAAAACTATCTTTGGATAGTTTTAGAATATATAATATAAATTGAAAAGTGTATTTTGTTCTGTGTTAAGTGTGGTCCCTTGCTCATACTGTGAATGCGAACTACACTTAAATGTTTATCTAGTATACGCTTGCTGATTTCGGGGATACATTTTCTTCCGTTTGGATTTTTTTTTTGTGAAGTGTGAAATTTTGCTCAATTTTAATAAGATGGCCTCAAAGCGATAACAACTGTGGCCCGCCTGTTTTGTTAACGTTTTATTTCTTACAACAAAAAATAAATATACTTCATGTTTAGTATTTCGTGTGCAATAGCTTGGGAAATGATATAAATGACGTTGAGTCATAAGAAAAAAATGTTTACAATAAGAACTCCCATAACATAAGGATTTTCTGTTGACCAAATGTTTTTATCCTAATCAGCATGAAAACTTTTGAAAATGCACATAAGGGTGATTCTTTTGCTCAACCTAGTGCACATACTACTACGATTCGAAATTTGGCAGGCCACACAATTCACTGACCTTTTTACCGACTTCCAAAAAGGAGGAGGTATTCAATTCGTCTTTTTTTTTTTTTTTTTATGTTTGTTACCGCATAACTTTGGACTGAGTGAACCAATTTTGATAATTCTTTTTGTATTGGATAGCTGGTGGCTGCAGTGTGGTCCCATTTAAATTTCGTTCACTCTTAGCCATAAGAACTATTTTAAAAACCATAAAACCCAGTTGTGATCCATGGAAGTCGGTTTTGTTTTTTTTGCTAAAAATGATTATTCTTTTTCCTGATTGAAATACACAAAAAACGGTTTTTTGGACCTTCACTTATTGAAAAAAATCTACCTTCGTCAAATTCTTACCCCTTTAGCAGCGATGATAATGTTGGAATATTTTTTATATTTCAAATTTAAAACAAAATTTCTTTGACAGAATGATGTTTTCTCGAGAATTTTTTGGCATGTTGCGATTTTTCAAACATTATTTGTGTTCCGCTTCATCTTGACTTCTATGTGTTATTTTCTCACTAACACTTCGTAGCGAGCAGGAAATAGTAAATTTATTGTTCGGGCGCTAACTTAATACACCGTGTTTACTAGGGTGCTTCTTACATATATGGTCGAAAAATTTTTTTTTCGAATTTTTAATGGGACACCCCTGCATTATGTTCTACCATATAAGCATAGGATATGGTATTTTTTCCGATTTTAATATTAAAATTTAGGGGTCGCTACCATTCACTAAAGATTTAAGTAAAAAAAAAAAGATCAATTTCAGCAAAAACTTTTTTGTTACAATACAAAGTATCTACGCTTAAGACCCGATTTTTCAATCTTTTAATATCAAAATTTCTTTGAAAACAGCTAAAGATTTAATATAAAGTACTTAATTCTGATAAAAAATTTTAAAATTTTGGGAAAAAAAAACAAAATTTGGTGTATTTTTCAAAACTTTGAATTGTGGTAGCGACCCCTAGAACGTGTGTAAACTGGCCCAAATTTTACCCAATTTATATTTAAGGCAGGAAGAACAAAATGAAAGGGTGTCCCATTAAAATTTCGAAAATTGATTTTTAAGAAGCACCCTAGTGTTTGCATTGGATTCAGTATTTCTTATCATTTTGAAGTATTTGTTTTTCTGTCCCGCTTGCACGTAGTTTTTTTCTTCAACTCTTGCAGAAAAAAGTAATCACTGTTCAAATTGTTCAATGTTAATGTGGTCATCCATGTTGTAATTTGCAACAATCAATTTGTTAAAAAGAATTATATCTGGGGGAAATGATTTAAATTTCGAATTAAATTATTACACTCTTCTGGCAAACAGAACACGAAAGTAGTGCAAAAAAAGGAAAAACCTCACTCTCACCGCAAAATGGAAAACAACACAGCAACCGATTGCTCTGCTCTATGGTCATATCCTTCGAGATACATGGAGTTATCAATAGTTGTACCAAAATTTTCGCAAAAACACAGTTAAAATTTCATTTGATACTCGAAAATTTTATCTGCAGCTGTATTCTACTGATATATTTGTAATACCTATAATCTACAACTGTAGATGAGTACAGTTTTACTCACAACTTTCGTTCCAATCAGTTACATTAAGTTTTATAAATACAATCCCAATATTTCCACACACCTTTAATTATCATATACCTTGAAAAAGATTCAAAAAAACCCAGTTGGTTCATACATATTTCCCACATTTTGCACTGTTTTTATAGCATAACTGACAAATCAATTTGTATTTTTAGGTTTTTTGGATAACGGTTTCTTCATTTTCTCATTCATAAGAGTATTATATTACCTAGGTTTCTAGTTTAAAAATATTTGACCATAACGGCAATGCCTGAGCCATTTTGAAAATATTATACTTATTTCGGGCACTTTACATAATAATTACAGGGTAGGGTATCCGGTAAAGAATGGATAAGCGTGAAATGGCTGATACCTACACTTAGGAGTAGGTTAGGTTAGGTAGTAGTGGTTGTCAGGCAAATTACCCGACACACTTAGGGTGATTTTATTCACTCTAAGTTGAACACAACTTTAGGATTTTTATTTTCAACTTGGAAATTCGTTTATATTCACTCAAAGTTGACGTTTTCAACTTCTGATTTACAAATCTAGAGTTTACCAACTTTGAATTTTCTCAGCTTTGGAAAATATCAGAAGTTTGCCTAGCAAACTTTAAAATTTACCTAGCAAACTTTAAAATTTACCTCGAAATGTCAGTTTCTATTTTAATTTCATAAGTGTCAGTTAAATAAAATGCACGACTGGGGTCGCACGTACTTGCTCTTGCAGTTCAAAGCACTTTTATGTTAGTCTACTTGTAGATTTTAAAAGTTGGATCTAAATTTAAAAAAAAATTGATATTGGGGAAGAGCCGACATTTAGGGCAAAATTTTGTTATATGAAAACATTTTTTTTTGTTATTTGACTTTTTTGAGAAAAAAATAAAAATGCAGTTTTATTGCCACTGCTTTAAATATTACGTATAGAAAGTTTAATCAAAATCGTTAGAGCCGTTTTCGAGAAATTCGTAATATCGTATTTTTTTGTATGGGAGGTATACGTTCTAAACGAGATATAAAAAAACAAAAAAAAAACCAACTTTCAGAATTCCATAAAAATCATCTGTACCAAATTTGAAGAAAATCCATCCACCCGTTTAGGCTGTGGAAATGTGAACAGATGGACGCACATACGCACGGACGGAATTGCAGGACCCACTTTTTTGGAATTCTCCATTATCGTAATGTTGGTTTTGATTAAAACCTCAATTTTTTTTTCGACACGAAACCAATACTTGCCCTATAGAGCAAGTAAAAAGGAGAAGAAAAATTACTATTTTTTTTTAAATTGACCATAAACATCTTCGGATACAACAGAAGAAGTTGGAAGGATGAGCTCTACTTTGAGAGAAGTCTGAACAAGATTCTCCACATCAACATTGGAAAAAAAACTTTTATTTTGTTAAAAAATTAAAAACAAATAAAATGTAGTAAATAAGACCAATATTGATCTTTTTCTGTTTGGTAGTGCAATTTTCAATTCACTCCGAATGTATCTCCATTTTATTTACCAATATCATCGAAGTCAAGAAATCGATGGGCTTAGAAGTGACATTTAATTTATAAGCCAAACTTTAACTTCAGCGTTCTCTTCGTTTTACTTTTGTTTACCCTTTACGGGTACCTTTAATTGTTTATTTTAAAGCAAAAATTGCAGGTTTAAGAGCAAATAATTTTTTGTTCTTTTTGTAAGAATGATAATATTTCTGATTATCATATTTTTTAAAATCGTAGAAATGTTTCCGCTGAAATAAATTGGTTTCTCAACAGCGTAATGACAATTTTCATATTAAGAACATGAATAAAAAAAGCACAAAACTTAAAAAAAATGATTTCAACGACACACAAAATTAAATAAACATTTGAAACTGACATTATTTGTATTAATTGTCACAAATATCCTAGGGATATTTTTCAAACAGAAAGTAGGTCAACTCTAGATTTAAAACTGAGGAGTTAAGTAACAAGTAAGTGAATAAAACAAAATCTCAACTTTCATTTCAACCGCTTATTTGAAGTCTACTCTAGAGTTAGCAAACTTGTTGATCAATAGTGAATAAAACCGCCCTTAGACCCTTATGGATCCATTGTGATACCACAGATGACTAGCAAGTTAGGAACTCACTAGGCGAATCACTCGGAGCTTCTTATGAATAGGGATCGACTTTAAACGTCTGTTTTCACTAGATCGCTAGTGTCCTCGTAGAAGCGTTCTCCTAGATGGAGTTTCCTTCTAATAGATAGAGCAGGGAAGGTGCACAAAAGATGTTGAACAGTTTCCTCTTCTTCTTTATCCATGCAACTTCGGCAGAAATCGTTAGAGAACACGTCTAATAACAATTATGAGTATGACTATTCTAAAAAGAGATGGAAAAAATGTCTATCGCAACCAGTTTAAGCCTAGTACGCTGCTGAAGCGAAAAGAAATTTTCCATACAAAATTTTCGTAACGAAATCGTGAACGGAAAATTTCGTTTAGTTTTTCAGTTCGCAGCTCTAGCGAAAAATTGGAGAGTTTTCACTCATTTGTCACTTACTTTTTACTGTCCTGTGCATTTTTCTTGACTCCAGGAGCAGTGTTGACGGTTTTTTTTCACTTTTAATTCATTTATTTCTTGCTTTAAAAATTATTTTCTGTTTATTTTTCTTGATTTTAAATTAATTTTGAATTTTTTTATTTTGACTTTGACAGAATACTCGATGATATTTTTTCGTTAGCATTTTCGTTGTCGACTTTAGACTTTAGGTTTTTGTTGCAGAAATCGTTCAATGGGTAATAAAAGAAGATAAAACCGCGTAGTGCTATTAAATGAGGGGGTGGAAATTGAAGATAGGGATGCTAAAACCCCCTTTTTGTTTTTTCAATAAATCTCGTAATTAAAGCAAAATTTTGATATACACTTCGCGTCACTTGAATAGAAACAACATTTTTTCTTTAGAAAAAAGCGATTGGCGCTTTGGTGAGGTAACTTAGTAGATTTTTGGTTTTGCATTTTCAAAGAGGAACTTTTAACAAACAATGTTGTAAAAACAAAAAACCCAAAACAGAAACCGTATGGCTTCTAGTTGCGTTTTTTCGCATTACCTCACAAAAAACAGTGTTTTTTTTTGCGTCACTTGAATAGAAACAAGCTCTTAAATTAGATAAAAATGATGAAAAATCATGGGAAACACTAATTATAGTAAAGCAATATTAAGCTTTGACATTATTTGCACATTATAACCAATTATGGGCTACGAGCTACCAATAGGCACCACAGAAAATGCATAAATAGCAGCTAACATTGGAAATGCACCTGCACTATGCAAAATCGAGAAAGATATTGGAAAATTTGCCAAATTTGGATGAGATAATTTTTAAAATATCGTAAACTAGTGATAAAATCAAAAAATAAGACAGGTGAGACCCAAGTCACGAGCAGAGAAAAAAATAACTTAAAAACTAGCTGCAATTTTCTTCACTTTGCCGCTAAAATCGGTCAAAAACGTGGTGTTAGTGCGATGGAAACGTGTTGGTTTGTTCCATCCTGGAAGTTATAAAAGGTGCACAACATTAAAAGAGCCTCAAAATGCAAAATAACAACATTTTAAGTTCTACTAAAATTACAAAAAAGTTAACTATTTTATAGTTGCATTCGAATTGAAAAGTAGTGAGGTAAAGAGTGGTTTTTTAAAGGAAAACATACCAACTCAGATGGACCACGTTAATATTAGCCCTATTTCATTGGTTTATAAAAGAATAACCTTTATCGCATCGCCAATAAAGGGCACTAAAATGTGTTATAGTAATACGCTTTGTTTTTATGACGTGCAATAGCAAAATTGAAGCTTCACGCTTCAAAAACAGATGCTTACTTTTACAAAGAAATAATGGTAGAAGCTCTTGGCAAGTTTAGGAACGTGGAAGAACGACCGTCTTAGAGATTGCACAAGGAGAGTTCAAGAAAAAACAACGCAATAAAAACAAAACAGATGCATTCCGGATAAAAACGAAAGTTTATTTTACTTATTCAATCCTTAAATTGTAGAAAATGTCATTTTCTTAATTTGTAAGAAGTTACCAAACACTTTTATCACTTTCTCCAATTAGGTCCACGATTGTGTACAGTAGAAGTGCATTTTCAATGTTAAATTCTATTTATGCATTTTCTGTGGTGCCTATTGGTAGCTCGTAGCCCATAATTAGTTATAATGTGCAAATAATGTCAAAGCTTAATATTGCTTTACTATAATAAGTGTTTTTCATGATTTTTCTTCATTTTTATCTAATTTAAGAGCTTGTTTCTATTCAAGTGACGCAAAAAAAAAACTGTTTTTTGTGAGGTATTGCGAAAAAACGCAACTAGAAACCATACGGTTTCTGTTTTGGGTTTTTTGTTTTTACAACATTGTTTGTTAAAAGTTCCTCTTTGAAAATGCAAAACCAAAAATCTACTTAGTTACCTCACCAAAGCGCCAATCGCTATTTTCTAAAGAAAAAATGTTGTTTCTATTCAAGTGACGCGAAGTGTATTGCATTTAACACTGTTTTGTGGAGAATTAAATTTACTACCAGAATGTTTTTTTAAAAATTGAAAAAAAAAATTCCATAACAAAACATTCCAAACAAAGACAACAAAAATCAAAAAATTCGATTTTTTTAGTTTTTTTTTTTGCTTTTTTGGCTTAATCTTTTTTTTTGGGCTGAGATAGACATGAGCATTGCTCAAAAAAAAAAGAAGATTAAATTTCCCTCAAAATCCTGGGCTCATTAAATTTTTTCATCGAAAATTAACTGAAGTATGGCCATTTGAATCTATCTTTTTTCGTATTTTTAAATTTACTCAAGTAAAAAAGAAACATGTGAGGGGGAGATACGATAGCTTAGGAAGCAAAAATTGATATTGGTTTTCTGTAGAGGGTTCTAATATAATGATTGGTTATTATGGGAGGGGGGATCTATTTCCCCCCAATTAGGTGGGAGGGGCAATTTTCTAAAAAAAATACTTAAAATAAAAAAAAATATTAAAAAACAAGCAATAAAAACTCGTGAACGTGTTAGTTCCTTTCTGTAAAACATAGCCTTTATCCATTCTTTGCCGCACAACCTGTATACATAATTCAATGGCAAATAGACCCCAGATCTAAATAATGTACTATTTAAATTGTTATTTAAAAAAAAATATTTTTTTTTCTATTACATTGTATTACATTGTTATGTTTTTGGAATTTTTTAAATTTATTAATTTTGTAACTTTATCTAATTTTTATAAATTTATAATACAAACAATTCATTTATATTCGTATATATGTATATTAGGGTGGGTCAAAACATCGAAATTCTTTTTTTTTTATTTGGTACTCCAAAAAATCGATTGCTAGACCCCTCTAGGATATACACACCAAATATGAGCTCTTTATATTAATGGGAAGGTCCTCCGCTTTGCAATTTTCCATTTTTACATCAAGCTTCTACTAAAAAAAAATAATTTTTTTATTAATTGACTTTTTAGCAAATTTCTTTTCATATTCTTGTAGGAAATTGAACGCTCTACAAAAAAGGCCTTATACACTTTTTTCGTTTATCTAACCGTTGAATAGATATTTGAGGTCCAAAAATAGAGAAAATCTTTAAAAATTCGTTTTTTGTTCTTAATTATGTAACAAATTGAAAAATTATAATATTCAAACGCGCAAGACAAATTCTTTTTGCAAATTGATTGCTCCACAAAAAAGGTCAATAACTTTTTTCATTAATCTAACCATTCTAAAGATATTCGAGGTCAAAGTTAAAAAAAAATATAAAAACATTTTATATTTTTAAAAAATTTCCAATTCACTGAAACTTCATTATTTTCAAATAAACAAGATATATTCTTGTAGGGGCTTAAACGTTCTACAAAAAATTCCTTGGAATCAAATTGATTGCTTTAACCGTTAAGAAGATATTCGTATCCAAACCAATGCTCACTGATTTCAATAGTTTTCTTATGACCCGTATGCATTGCGATTTGGATACGAATATCTTCTAAACGGTTAAAGCAATCAATTTGATTCCAAGGAATTTTTTGTAATACGTTTAAGCCCCTACAAGAATATATCTTGCTAATTTGAAAATAATGAAGTTTCAGTGAATTGGAAATTTTTTAAAAATATAAAATGTTTTTATATTTTTTTTTAACTTTGACCTCGAATATCTTTAGAATGGTTAGATTAATGAAAAAAGTTATTAAGACCTTTTTTGTGGAGCAATCAATTTGCAAAAAGAATTTGTCTTGCGCGTTTGATTATTATAATTTTTCAATTTGTTACAAAATTAAGAACAAAAAACGAATTTTTAAAGATTTTCTCTATTTTTGGACCTCAAATATCTATTCAACGGTTAGATAAACGAAAAAAGTGTATAAGGCCTTTTTTGTAGAGCGTTCAATTTCCTACAAGAATATGAAAAGAAATTTGCTAAAAAGTCAATTAATAAAAAAATTATTTTTTTTTAGTAGAAGCTTGATGTAAAAATGGAAAATTGCAAAGCGGAGGACCTTCCCATTAATATAAAGAGCTCATATTTGGTGTGTATATCCTAGAGGGGTCTAGCAATCGATTTTTTGGAGTACCAAATCAAAAAAAAAAATTTAGATTTTTTTGACCCACCCTAATGTATATTTTGTTTGTTAAATTTTAAAACTTCAAAATAATAATGTTAATTCAAAATCTGTTGAAAGGATTTTAAATATACTGATTAAGGATTATGTCTAAATTGAATCAGATATTTTGTTGTACCTTTGTAATTTCTTTAAAAAATATATATTTTAAATTTACAGCATAATGCTTGACATTTTATTCTATTGGAAATCATTTAGAAGAAACAGAAACCTTATTCTGAACAGTTCACATTAAAAATGTATTCATTTGATCAGCTTTAAAAACATTAAGCCTATAAAAACATTTTGATTAAAGTTTTTTTGTTATCTACAATACGTTTTGTTTTTAGTGCTTTTGATGTGTTTGCATTCCTTTTCTTAATTCAAAGTTTTAACTATCAATATTAAATAAAATTTTTTGTATTGTTAATGTTTTGCAGCGTTCATCCCCATCCATATAACAACGCGGCCGCACGTCGTAACTTCCGTTCCAAACATACCAAACATCAACAGCAACATCAGGAACAATTGTCTGATGAACAAAATCAGCAACAACAACAACATGAACAAGAACATGAACATGATCAACACCAAGAATTACATAATACCGAATCAAACTAAGCTTACGAGACTTGGATATTACATTTAATTAATAAATAGATTTAGTTTTTGTCTTCTAAATACATAAAAAGATTATAAATGTATTTATCTTCTATATTACCTTAAAATTGATTAAACAAAACTTCTCTTGAAAGCTCATTTCTTCGGCGCTTCTAAATTTTAATATTATTTCAAAACAACCAACAAAATCAATTATTATTCCGTTATATTTTAATTCAAAAATTGATCATCTTTGAAACAATAGCAAATTTGTTTATTTTTTTTTATTTTAAGAACATTTTTGATACATAATGTAATAAAATATGAACGTTATATCAAAGTGAAGAATTTATCCTCAAAACATATTATTTGATTTTTTATGGTCTGTTTAAATTTAAAAGCAGAGGATGTGCTTTTACTAATAATATTAAATACCAACAAAAAATATTCCTTGCATTTTAGGAAAAGAGCATTGTTATATCACTTTCAAAATTTCGATTTAAGACAAATGCCTACATAAAGGTTTAAAAAAAAATAAATGTAAAATTGCAACACATGCTACAAAATTTAACCTAAATAACTTTATAGAACAAAAAAAAATAAAGTTATGTATACATTATAATTCACATTTTAAGTTCATAAAGCGGCCGAAATTAAATGAATGAAAATCGAACGAATGAGTAAAAAAAATTAAGATTGTATAAATAAAATAATAGGAACAAAAATGAGTTGTTTTCTTAACCCTTTATAATCACCATGGCGTCACGTGAGTTCTTATTTGTCCTATAAACCAAAAACTTAACTTTTCAGGAGAGCGTTTTTAAACTTCAAAGTGGTGGTTTACTTATTATTTTGAGCCTAATCACAGTGATTTGTATGTTTTTTGAAAGATTAGATATTTTTCCAACCATACATAAAGCAATCTTCATGTTTTGGTTTTTCAATATTGATTTAATTGAGTTTTTAAAAAAAGTAGTAAAATGAACATAGGACAACTGTCCTACAGTTACAGACACATAAATAACAAAAGCTAAAATTTTTTTCTCCAGTGGAATTTGTATTGGATATAGCATATAGGACACAAAAACAAAAAAAATAGGAAACCAAATATTTTTATTGAAATCAAAACTCAATACATTCTTTATTTGAGTTTAAAAAAATAAACGAAAATATTATACAAGGGTTTTAGTTTAGAGACAACTTAATCAATATGTCTTAAACTTAACTTGATTTCCTTTTGTTCGATTCATCATCATCATATAATAAAACGGCAAACACTTATTTTGTGGTACAAAATACGCGGCCCACAAAAACCGAAGGGGCATAAATTATATACCGAACGATAGGAAATTTTATCTAGATGTGCAGAATGTACTTTATTTATTTTTTTTTTACCGAAATAGATAAAAAACATAAATTAAAATTGAGGAAAAAAACAAATGTGCTGAACCACGCCCTCTCCCTTCTGGAAGTGGAAACTTCTAAAAGCAAAGACGGGAACCTTCGAAGACATTTTCGAATTTCGAATAAAATTAAGTGTTGCATATTCTTAGTAGTTAATAAAGTGATTTACTTTACTTGATTGATTTACTTACTTGATTTTTAATTCTACCCTCGACATTTATAAATACTTGCATCCATGAAATTATAATTGTGTGATTTAGCCTGTTTAACTCTTTATAAACCAAGCTTAGACATAATGTTGGCAAACAACATAATTTTGACACATCATAACTGATTTTGTATTGACGTTGAAAATGTCTGTCATAATCGTTTTCTCTTTCAAAAATCGATAACTGTGCTAACTAAAGTCGAAAAAAAAAAAATAAATTTGCTCCCAATTTTGACGCAATAAGCAAATTTCCTAGTATTTTTAATTTCAAGAAAAATGTATATTTCTTTTAAGATCTGAACAAAATTTGCTGTAGATACGTGGTTCACTCAGAAACGGGACGATATGGATGATGTCCTTAGTTTTTTAATTAGAGATGGTTACCTAAGCATTAAGCAACGATACTCTTGGCAATGCAATGACTTTAAAATTTGAGTTTTTCACCTCTTCCTAGGAGAAGTTAATATGGGGACGTTAGTTTTTTGGTGTGAAAAATATAATTTCATTAGATAGACGACATTTAAGCACAAATTTTGCATAATTATAAAGCCAGTATTTGTCCTACTGAATACAAAAACGTATATAGGATAAATAAGCATACAATTCATCGAAAAAATTTGCCCCCTTATTTATAAACTTTGTATAACTTTATACAACTGTTTAAATTTGGAAAATGTGATCAAAAATAGGGCTCTTGAATACCCGGGTCCAATGCTACCCGGGTCCTTAAAATACCCGGGTACTCGAGTACCCGAGTATATTCAACAACTCGTGCAACCAAGTAGATACGCAAATACAAAACTTATTTTGGCGTTTTTTCTTATTTTGCTAGGTATAATTTATTAACCTGGTTGACACTTTTTAGGAGTTTGTTTAGCATTGTTAGCATTTTCGTTTAACCGAATTTCGTATGGGATATGGAACACAATTTTCGTCAGTGAGCTACAAATTGCCTATTAAAAAAAAACTTAAAAGTGCTTATTAAAATAACACAAGTTTACGAAAAAATTAAAAGTTTTTGGACACTAAGTGCCATGATACTTTTCGTATAGATTTTAACCCAAAAAAAACTCTAAAATCATATCTTCGAGGTATGATTTTTTGTTGTTTTTCGAGGCATATGTACTTGGTTTTTGGGCTATATCTTGAGTATAATGATGGTCAAAAAAATTGAATGCGGCTAAAATTGGATAAAATATGTACATACTTTCAAAATCTACTGTTTTCTGGTCTTTTTAAACTAATTTTTTTAACACATTTTACAAGTGACAACAGTTTTATATTTTTTTTTATCTTTACAACTCTATTAAAAAAAAAAAAAAATGTCCGTAATCCAGAAACTATTTTCATGATTTTATAAAAATGTTCAAATGAAACAGATTTAGCCGTAACATGTTAAATATTTTGTCATTTTAAAAATATATCTTGCATTGAGTGGTTTTATAGTTTGAATTTATGTCAAAGAAGTAGTTTATAATAGGAATAATAAATGAATACAATTAAACTACAAAAAGTTTTAATATAAATGTTCAAATTCGGTTTTCAAGTTATAGACAAAAACTCGAAAAGTAATAAAAATAGTCGATTTTTTCATCGTTACCAAAATGCTCATATCTTTATAACTTATCCATAGAATTTTATGGAAAGTTTCTTGTTAATTTTTCAGAAATCAGACTAAACCTACAAAAATTAAAACTACGAGGATTTGCAATATTTCGAATTTTTCTTTGAGATATATATTTTTTTTGTAAAAAAATTACTTTGGGCAGGTTCAGAAACGTAATAGTCTAAGAGCCGGCAGCATATTTTGATATAACCGAAATTCGAGTGTGCACATATCTAGATATGCACCACAGTATGTCAACGGAACAAGTCTGGCAGTGATCTTTTTCAGCTTTCCCTTGCCAGACGCATCCAAAGTGCAGTCAAAAATAAATAAAAAATCCCCTGATTTCAAAAATGTGGGTACCGCAAGTTTCTTTTTCAGCTTTCCCCCCGCCAGACCGCTTTAAAGCATTTTTAAGTGCATTTTTCTAATAAAAACCCTGATTACTTATTTTCTGTTAGGTATAACCGTATGATGGTAACAAATTAATATTCTATGTAATTCCAGGTCTAGAAAATATAATTTTTAGCCAGCTATTTTTCAGCCTTCCCTCTGCCAGACGCATCCAAAGTGCAGTCAAAAATAAACTTTTGGCGTTTTTCTAGGTATTACCCCAATAAATGATACACCAAAAAATCATAAAAAATCCCCTGATTTCAAAAATGTGGGTACCAGAAGTTTTTTTTAGCTTTCGCCCCGCCAGACCGCTTTGAAGCATTTTGAAATGCATTTTTCTAATAAAAAACCTAATAGCTTATTTTCTGTTGGGTATAACCGTATGGTGGTAACAAATTAAAATTCTATGTCTATTTTTGGTTTAGAAAATATAAGTTTAAGCCAGATATTTTTCAGCCTTCCTTCTGCCAGACGCCCTTAAAGGTTTCCCAAACAGGTTTTTCCATAGAAAAAACACCTAGTTTCTGTTTTTTTCTTATAAAATTTTTATAATATTTTTTTGTTTAGAGTAACCATATGATGGCCAAATATTATCTTTCTCTGCCTTTTCCTGACTGGACAACCGGGAAGGAACACCCCGAGGATAACCTAGTCAGCAGACTTGTAAAATTAAGCCTATTCATGTACTATATTTAAATATATTTTATCTTTTATCCATTGTATAAGGTTAGGCCCCATATGTGCCAACAAATTTTATATCAATCAATGTATCTTATTAGAAATAAGTTAAGCTTAAGTCAATTGTATATAGTATGTTCAATAAAACAAAATTGAAAAATTGAAAATCTGCCTTTTCCTGATTAAGAAAATGTAAGCTTAAGCCAGTTTTGTTTCAGCCTACCCTCTCCCAGACGCCCTAAAAGGTATCTCAATAGTACGGGAAAGTTAGATTTTGCTATATGGGGCATGGGGGTCTGGGAAAAAATCCGAAATGCATTTTGTCTTCAGGGATGAAAAGAGATTAAACCCAGGGATCGAAAGAGTCTAAAACCACATTTTGTACCACCGCACCAAGAATCATTTTGTTTGTCCCTATACAAAAAATTGCAATTTCTTGAAGTTTTTTGCCTACAGATCGAAAACGGTCTGCCAAATCGAAAAACCAATATTGTAACAAATGAAGGTAATTAAAAGATTTACAACTTTTACAACGAACAAATTTTTTAAAAAACGCTCAAGTAAAAGAGATATGACAAAATTAAGAAAATCACTTTTTGGCGTGTTTAAAAAAAAAAAACACCCTAACTTTTAAACCAAAGGGATAATCGAAAAATGTTATTTAACATATATTGTAGAAAATTAAATTATTTCAAGTTTGTCACACATTGTTTTTTCTGTAGGTTCAAAAATACGCGAGTTATGTGAAAAACTAAAATTTGTATTAAAAAAAAATGGCGGCCAAATGACTCTTGATGCGATTGAACAAAATTTGGTTTACGACTCGTGTCTTTATGCCTTTCGAGCCCTGAAGTCAAAATGCATTTCGGACCCAGACCCAGACCCCCATGCCATAGCAAAATCTAACTTTCCCGTACTATTGAGATACCTTTTAGGGCGTCTGGCAGAGGGTAGGCTGAAACAAAACTGGCTTAAACTTACATTTTCTAAATCAGGAAAAGGCAGATAAAGTTAATATTTGGCCATCATATGGTTACTCTAAACAAAAAAATATTATTTCAATTTTATAAGAAAAAAACAGAAACTAGGTGTTTTTTCTATGGAAAAACCTGTTTGGGAAACCTTTAAGGGCGTCTGGCAGAGGGAAGGCTGAAAAATATCTGGATTAAACTTATATTTTCTAAACCAGGAATAGACATAGAATTTTAATTTGTTACCATCATACGGTTATACCCAACAGAAAATAAGCTATTAGGTTTTTTATTAGAAAAATGCATTTCAAAATGCTTCAAAGCGGTCTGGCGGGGCGAAAGCTAAAAAAAACTTCTGGTACCCACATTTTTGAAATCAGGGGATTTTTTTATGATTTTTTGGTGTATCATTTATTGGGGTAATACCTAGAAAAACGCCAAAAGTTGATTTTTGACTGCACTTTGGATGCGTCTGGCAAAGGGAAGGCTGAAAAAGAGCTGGCTAAAAATTATATTTGCTAGACCTGGAATAGACATAGAATATTAATTTGTTACCATCATACGGTTATACCTAACAGAAAATAAGTAATCAGGGTTTTTATTAGAAAAATGCACTTAAAAATGCTTTAAAGCGGTCTGGCGGGGGGAAAGCTGAAAAAGAAACTTGCGGTACCCCCAGATTCGAAATCAGGGGATTTTTTATGATTTTTTTGGTGTATCATTTATTCGGTTATACCAAAACGCCAAAAATTAATTTTTTGCTGCACTTTGGATGCGTCTGGCAAGGGAAAGCTGAAAAAGATCACTGCCAGACTTGTTCCGTTGACATAGTGTGGTGCATATCTAGATATGTGCACACTCGAATTTCGGTTATATCAAAACTGCCAAAATATGCTGCCGGCTCTCGGTCTATAAGGGACAAAATATTTAGGTAATGGGCAGGTTCAGAAACGTTAGGGACTAAGGGCGATTTTATTCACTTGAAGTTAAAAGCAACATCAGGATTTTTATTCTCAACTTTAGAATTTGTGTTTATTCACCTAAAGTTGACGTTTTCAGCTTCTGATTTTCAAATCTAGAGTTTTTCAACTTTTGATATTCTCAACTCCAGGAAAATTCAGAAGTTAGCCGAGCAAACTTGAGAATTTACTTCGAAATGTCTTAATTTATTTTTTATTTTTGTGTCAAAAGTGTGTTGGCTTTCAGAAATTAATAAAATGAGTCTTCCTTATTACGTTAAAATTATTATCATTCCGGAAATTAATTTAGAACTTTTCTATTTTTAAGGAATCGGGAGGTTATTCTGAGAAAATTTTAAACCATGCATTTGTGCTCTTTCGTTTTATGTAGTACGGAAAAAGTGATTTCAGTCGAATTTAATAAAATTTTAGTATGTTGTAGGTTATGTGAAGCTCATAACAACTCTCTATGTATGCAACCCCCTTGCCCCAAGTATACCCCCTCGTTAGCCTCCTTCTTACCCCCTTTTTTACCCCATTTGTACCCTTTTAATGGGTTGAGTACGATACTTAGCCGTCCAGAATTGATAACGGTTTTTTGAAGAGGAGTTCAATACAATAATTTTTTTCTAAAGAAAGGGTGATCTATCTCCCCCCCCCCTACCCCGTTTTTTTCTAAAGAAAGGGTGATCTATCTCCCCCCCCCCCCTACCACGTTTAGGTGGGAGGGGCAATTTTCTAAAACTTAAAAGCTATGAATGATACCATTTTCATTTATTTTAGTGAATTGTTTTTGAAATAGTCGATTTTTCAGTGTTCAGTGTTTTTTTAAAACTTTTTTTCCAATATTTTGACTTAAAAATCTATTATTTCAAAAACAATTCATTAAAATTTGATTTATAAATTAAATTAAAGTGTGCAGTTCTGGCTTTTGAAAATGGTATCATTCATAGCTATATAAGTGTTGCCGTTGTTTTTTAATAATTTTTTAATTTAAATATTTTTTTAGAAAATTGCCCCTCCCACCTAAACGGGGGCGGTGGGGGGTAAATAGATCAATCCTTGTATAGAAAAATTATTGAATTGAACTCCTCTTCAAAAAACCGTTATCAATTCTGGGCGCCTAAGTTATCGTACTCAACCCATTAAAAGGGTACAAATGGGGTAAAAAAAGGGGCTAAGAATGGGGCTAAGGAGGGGGTATACTTGGGGCAAGGGGGTTGCATCCATAGAGAGTTGTAATCAGCTTCACATGAACTACAACATACTAAAATTTTATTAAATTCGACTGAAATCACTTTTTCCGTACTACCTAGGGGTCAGGGGTCATTTTCGGGGATACGCCATATCAAATTTTGGTGTAAAACTGTGGATTTATATTCTCCTCTATCAAAGGAACCTAACTGCATCAAAAAATTTTGTACTTAAATTAACTTTGATATATAGTGAAATTTTGTCTAGGATGATCGGGCTATGCAATGGTCGCTAAATTGTTTCCAGTTTCAGTCCTATTATCGAGTTAATTTGTCTTTCGAAGTAGTTTTGGTTTTACTAGAGAAGACTGCTGCTGTTATAAGAAAAAATATTCGATATTATGAAAATGATGTATATAAAATGGGCACGTTCAAAGAGCTAACATAAAGCTATCGGATAGCTTTTTGTTGTTGTAAACAATGTTAAAAATTAGCAAGGAAACGTACCATTTTCTGTCAAAAAATAATCTGAAGGTATCCCAGAATTTATGGTATACCTCAGGTATCCGACTGATCAGCTGATATACATTAATTTGGAATTTTTTTATTTTGATTACTTTTCGGGCGATTATTCAGCTTCAAAATAAAAAAAAATTGCAAGAAATAAAGTCAAGGCGATTGTGCAAGTACTATTCAACAATAAAAAAAATGTAATTTGCTCAAAAGAAAAAGTTTCCTCTTCTCAATATTTACATATTTTTTTAAGTAGCTGCTTGGGCAAGCTATCTGGATACCTCTTTGTTTAAAAAGATATTCCAGATACGGGTATCCCAGATAGCCTATCCGATAGGTGTTTGAACGTGCCCAATATCATCAAATCATAGCTACAATTTTCGATTTTAAGAGGCCGCCTCCACAGGAGATAATTTTTGTCATGTTGACGTGTCTTAACAAGAAATGTCTTGTGGAGGCTCTCCATTTCTTGTTATGATTAAATGTTAGACAATCGTGTCTTCGATTTTGTTTGAACACGAATGTCTAACATTGAATTTGACAGATGTGTTTTTTTTCTTTTGGAAGGGTAGTTTTTTCATTATTTTTTATACTCTCATGAGCAAGGTTGTTTCCGTAGTAGCGCACGACACAATATATTTGTTTGTTTTGCGAATTTTTGTATGTTTTATGTTGAATTGAATTAGATTTAATGAAATGGTATAATCCTTTTTGAATTTATTTATTTATTGTAAATTTATTTAACAGGTATTATAATTGATTTCGTAAAATAAAGCTTGTTTATTTCCTAGAATGAAAGAAAAAAACAAACCAAGCAATAGGTACATGCATAGTTTGTCGATGAGTGCATGTATAAATTGAAAAAATTTAACAAAAAGAAGTATTCATACAAAATTGACGGCGCGCAGTGGGACGAATGTATGGAAAAATCGGCATTTCTTATATCTTGTGTTTTAGTGACTGAAACTACGCAAAGTTGCATTAAGACGTCTATTTACACCTAAATCAGTGGCGTACGTTGAGTCGCCGGGGCCCCGAGGCAAGACTAAAGTTTGGGCCCCTTTGATATTTGGGGGCCCCTTAGATACAAAAAAAAAGTAAGTATACGCCATACATTTTTTTTGTATGGCTTATTTATTTTTAGGTTTATTTTAATGTTTTAATATGTTCGTTATGCACTTTGCTATACTTACTTAAAATGTCTATCATAAAAGTAGTAAATACTTGAAATAGGGGCCCCAAAAATTAAATATTTAGAGACCTCTAAAATAAAAATTTGTATAGCTTAGAATTAATAGTTCTTGGGGCCTCTGTTCTGAAGTAATATGTAAACATCTGATTTTCTATCATCAAACATAGTTTATTTCTTTTGGGGCCCCTGAAAAATTATTTTTGGGGCCTCAAAATTAAGTGCTTAGAGGCCCCTAAAATATTATTGGTATTGGGGCCTCTGTTCCGAAGTAATATTCTGAATGCAACCAATAACGTAATGTTTTTATTTTGGGCCCTGATGTATTTGTGTTGGGGCCCCTGAATTGATATTTAATTTTACATTTGATTGTTTTGAACCACTGAAGTAAAAGGTTTTGATGATCCTCAAATAATATTATTTGTCATGCCATCAAAAAATTTGATGAATATTTTTGGGCTCCTTAGTAATAGAGTTTGGGGCCCCCAATTAATATTTGATTGCCTTTCAACTAACAGGGCTCCTGAAAAATTATTTTTTGGGACCCTTCATATAATATTTTTGGAGCCCCGAAGTCATATTTTTTTGGGGCTCCTAAAGTAATATTTAGTAATCCATCAACAAATGTAATTTAATTTAAAAAACTATTTTTTTTTAAATTTAATTTTTTGGGGGCCCTGAAGTAAAGGCTTTTGGGGCCCCTGACCTGAAGTTGTTTGCTTTTTTGGGGCCCATAATGTATTGACTTGAGTAATATTTGGTATACCATTAACAAAACTTTTTTTGCTTTTTTAGGGCCTCTAATGTATTATTTGTGGTTGCAAAGATTTTTCAAGTAATATTTTTTGGGGCCCTAAGATTATTATAATTTTTCTTTGAAAATAGCAGTTTATTTTGTTGGGGTAACCTTTTTTTTAAATCAATATATTATATTATTTGCATTGTCTCCAGTGGGGGCCCTGGATTCGGTCGGGGGCCCTGGGGCGCCGCCCCGCTTGCCCCAAGGGAGTGTACGCCCCTGACCTAAATCTATTAATTAAACATGAAAAACAGATGAATGGAAACGTTTTAGCCAGGAAATTCATTTTTATTTAATTAAAAGAGTTGAGCAGCGAACTTTTTTTAGGATTTTCTTTTTATTATTATAATTTTTTCTTTTCTTTTAAATAATTTTAATTTATTTAAAATAGAACTAATAATAGTATAGATAATAAAACACTATATTTTGAATATTCAAACAAAAAAGAAAATAACAAAATGAAGAAACAAAACTTTTTATTCATTGTCGATTTCGGAGGTCTAACTTAAGTCGTCCGGGTTAAATTCTAGGGGAAAACTTAGATCCATATAATTTTGATCATAATTTGATATATGTGAACTTTTTGACCGGAAATTTGACATCTTCTAAGAATTTTTGAATTTTTATAGAATTTGATCCCATCATTTTTTATTGAAATGGTAAAATGTTATAAATAATATTGGTTTAAAGAGAATTTTTTTTGTTAAAAATTGATGTTATCACTTACGCAATCATGTATAGCTTTAGTTATATTCAGATTAGAATTCAGCCCTTATTCGTTGGCGCTCATGAACCGATTGAGTCTTCTAGAAGACTGCTCCATCTTCTACTTTACTTTGAGGCAATAAAATTTAGTTACTTCCTGTATTTGAGCTTCTACACATCTCCTGTTGACTCCTCTAAGCCAAGAAGTTTTTGAATTTTCAAACAGAACCCATCAAATCGTCTGTTTTTGAACTATCCAGCCAAGTTTTTAAATTTTGGCCATTTTTGATATAAGGGGTCGATTGGGGCAAGATTTTTTTCTTGATTCCTTTAGAGGACACTTTCCTGAGTATAAAACCATAAAAACCCCAGAGAGCCTTTTAGGTGTAAAAAATAAAATCTTACTCAAAGTCAAAAAATTTTTTTTTTTACCAACACTTGGAAAATCACTAATAAAAACAAAACTCAACAAAATAAAAAAATGTTTATAGTTAAAAATTAATTTATATACCTTGATGAGTGTTATTATCCATTATTAAATTAATTTTTTACCGCACAAAAAATTTTGGGAGTAAGACAAATTACAACCTGATTTTTCACCACCAAAAAAAATTAAACTAGACAATGTTTAGCACTCTATAACTTTTGCACTAATTGGACAACGCAAATAATTTTGATGCAGTTAGAACCTAAATATATTTGGGATGACATACCAATCACTCAAAAGTACGGCAATTATATTCGATTTTTTTATTTATTGCTATGTGTCGTCCCACTGTGCGGCGTATAAAATAAATTTTGTCCGCAAAAAATCATACATCATTCTCTGGCGAACGAGGCATATGAAATGAAATGTCCGAACAAAATTTGCCCAGTCAAGAAAATGAAAATTGTTATGTTGTAGATGTAAGACATTGGGCACGTTCAAACACCTATCGGATAGGCTATCTGGGATACCCGTATCTGGAATATCTTTTTGAACGAAGAGCTATCCAGATAGCTTGCCCAAGCAGCTACCAACAAATATTGAGAAGAGGAAACTGTTTATTTTGAGCAAATTACATTTTTTTTATTGTTGAATAGTACTTGCACAATCGCTTTGACTTTATTTCTTGCAAATTTGTATTTATTTTTAAGCCCGAAAAGTAATCAAAATAAAAAAAAAACTAAATGTTTATCAGCTGATCACTTGAATACCTGAGGTATACCAGAAATTCTCGGATACCTTCAGATTATTTTTTGACAGAAAATGGTTCGTTTCCTTGCTAATTTTTAACATTGTTTACAACAACAAAAAGCTATCCGATAGCTTTATGTTAGCTCTTTGAACGTGCCCATTGAGTTAGAGAAAAATATCTCCTGTGGAGGCGGCCTGTAATGACGCACAACATTCAAATAATATTTGAAGTTGACATTTGTTATTTAAATTTTCTCAAATATCCCAGGGATATTTTGCAAACTGAAAGTTGATCAACTTCGGATTTTGAACTGAGGATTTGAAGAAGAAGATATTGAATAAAACAAATTTTCAACTTGAGTTTCAACTGCCAATTTGAAGGCAACTCTAAAGTTGGTTAGCTTTATGGCGTTTTTAATTGGCAATCTGGAAGCAAAAAAAAGCAATCTGAATGCGTTCAATTGGGCAAAACTGACAGTTCTGATTCTGAAAAAAAGAGAATTTCTCTTCTGGTTTTAAAAACAGAATCAGAAGCAGAATCACTCACACATTCATAGATTTAAATGTCAGCAGTACAAAATGTTTGCAGCACAAATACAAATGAAATTTGGCGCGAATACACATATATGTGAAACATGTTAAACTCAAACAATACATTCACACCAAACTTCAGATTCTTCGGAATAAAAAAAAACTGTTCTATTTGGGATTCCAAATCGAAGAACAATTCCGGATTGCCAATTAAAAAGGCCATTAGATTTGTCTTCAAGTTGACAGCTAGTGAATAAAATCGCCCTAAATATTTAAGTAATGGGCAGGTTCAGAAACGTTAGGCACTAAATATTTAGGTAATTTCTCGGTCTATGATTGGTCAGCTGTCAAAAAATATCTTTCCAATTTAGGTAATTTTATTGGAAAGCTAACTGGAAAATTATGCAAGAAAATTTTCCCTAAAAATTTAGGAAAGTTTTTTTTGTCAACATGAAGCAGATTGTTTTGAATTAAAGAATTAATTTAGCAAAATTAAATTTATTTGTGTGAAAAACGAGTAAAAAGTGCATTATCGGTTATAATTAATATTATTTATTCATTAAAGTTAAGTGAAAATTGGTGTCTTCCCCATGCGATCGGTAAAATACTTAAGTAAATTTTGAAATTTGACAATAGCATCATATCCAAACTAATTTAGTCAATTTCTTCAAATTTCCGTTCAGAAAATGACGTTGCCTAAATATCTAGTCTCTAATATTTCCTGAACGTGCCCAATTTCTCGGCCTCTGATTGGTCAGCTGTCAAAAAAAATCCTTCCAATTTAGGTAATTTTGTTGGAAAGCTGACTGGAAAGTTAGGCAAGAAAATGGGCACGTTCAGGAAATATTAGGGACTAGATATTTAGGCAACTTCATTTTCTGAACGGAAATTGGAATAAATTGCCTAAATTAGTTTGGATATGATGTTATGTCAAGTTTCGAAATTTACTTCAGAATTTTAGAGATCGCATGGGACAGCCACCAAATTTAACTTTACTTTAATAAATAAATAATATTAATTATATTCGATAATGCACTTTTTACTCGTTTTTTTTTCGCACAAATAGATTTAATTCTGTTAACGTTATTTGTAATTAAAAACAATCAGCTGTCATGTTGACAAAAAAAACTTTCCTAGATTTTTAGGGAAAATTTTCTTGCCTAACTTTCCAGTTAGTCCAATAAAATTACCTAAATTGGAATGATTTTTTTGACAGTTGACCAATCAGAGAGCGAGAATTTACCTAAATATTTAATCCCTAACGTTTCTAAACCTGCCCAATTTTCCCTAAACATTTAGGAAAGTTTTTTTTGTCAACATGACAGCAGATTGTTTTTAATTAAAGAATTAATTTAGCAAAATGAATTTATTTTTGTGAAAAACAACTAAAAAGTGCATTATCGGTTATAATTAATTTTATTTATTCATTACAATTAAGTGAAATTTGGTGTCTTACCCATGCGACCGGTAAAATTCTTAAATAAATTTCGAAATTTGACAATAGTGTAATGTTTTATTCCGGGTTCACAATAAAACTTATTTAATTTCCACTTATATTTCCGTTCAAATAAGAACACACTTTATTTCAACTCAATTTACTTTTATTATTCGCTCAAACAAACACACTTTTAAATCACTTTATATTCTACCAACAATTCGCAACACTTTATTTCACTTTGTACTGTACTCTTTCACTTTCAAGATTAAACTGTATCCGGTCGGTGTTTACGCTGCCCTTTTATACCGGAATTTCGAGATTCGAGAATGTCTTCGAAGGTTCTCGTCTTTGCTTCTCGAAACTTCCTTTCCAAGAGGGGGCGCTTCATACTTCCAGTCTAGTTGGATATTTTGGGATGTGTTCAGAGGGTAGGTAGTTTCTTGATTATTAAAGGTCCGTTCACATTGCAGTAGTAGTGTGTTTTTTATCTTAAAAGTAGTTCAGTAATTCATCGTTACATTGCCCCCCTCTTAGGATTGTTCGTCCCGAACAACTCCATTGCTTCTTTCACCATTATAACGATGTAAACGGTCACAATGAACTACCTTTAGTTTGCCTCTTACCCCTCTTTGTATACGGTAAACCACATCGTTAATTCTGGTCATTACTGTGTAAGGGCCTTCCCAGTTTTGTTGTAGCTTCGGTGATAGTCCCTTTTGTCGGTGGGGATTGTAAAACCACACAAGTTCTTCTTCTTGAAACCCTGTTGCTGTCGCTCGTGCGTCATATCTTGTTTTCATCCTGTCACTAGACGCTTTTATATTTGTCCTTGTCCGTTGGTGAATGTCAGCCAGTATTCCTTTCAGGTTATCTACGTACTCATCCATTTCATGTGGCTCGTTTGGAACACTTCCAAATTTTATTTCACTTGGCAGGCGTATTGTTGAGCCAAATAGGACTTCCGCTGGTGTATGTCCAGTAGAACTATGTGTTGCACTTCTATAAGCCATCAAGAATAATGGAATATGTCGGTCCCAGTCTCGTTGATTATCAGTGACTACTTTTGACAGGTGTTCCTTAAGTGTCCTGTTAAATCGCTCAACCATCCCATCAGATTGTGGATGAAGCGGTGTTGTTCTCGTCTTCTTGATGCCAAGGAGTGAGCAAACCTCTTGAAAGATCTTAGATTCGAAGTTCCTTCCTTGGTCGGAATGAAGTTCCATGGGTACTCCGAACCTGCTCACCCAATGAAAGACAATCTTATCCACAACTGTTTTAGTTTCCTGGTTTGGAATGGCAAATGCCTCAGGCCATTTGCTGAAGTAGTCCATCACTACAAGGATGTATCGATTTCCGTTGTTGGTTTCGGGAAAAGGACCTGCTACGTCTATTGCAATTCTCTCAAAAGGTGCACCCACATTGTACTGCTGCATCTTGCTTTGGATTTTTCTAGCTGGTCCTTTGCTAGCTGCACAAGTATCACATTTTCGGCACCACTTTTCAACGTCTTCTCTCATACGTAACCAGTAGAATTGCTGTCGTAGCTTTTCCAGCGTCTTGTTGATGCCTAAATGGCCTCCAGAAATTCCACCGTGCATCTCTCGGAGAACATCATTTACCTTTGACTGAGGTACGACTAGCTGCATTACATAGGATTTACCATCTGCGGATTCCCACTTACGCCTGAGTAGCCCTTCTTGCACATGAAGTGAGTCCCATTGTGCCCAATATGCTTTTAGAGTGGGGCTTCGGTCGGAGATGTCGGCCCATTCTGGTTTCTCTTGATGTTCCTTCCATGCAAGGATGGGTTCGATGTCCGAATCTTCCTGTTGGGCCATTCTGAGTTCTTCATTACTCCAGCCGCAAATGGGATCAGCTCTCGTTCTTCTAACAGCGACAACTTCCTTTTCTTCTAGTCGTGTGCAATGCTTGCAGTCCTGCTTGCACGGGCGCCGAGATAATGCGTCTGCATTTGAATGCAGCTTTCCTCTTCGATGTTGAATCTGACATTGATACGTCTGAAGTATCTCGATCCATCTTGCTACTTGACCCTCTGGATTTTTGAAGTTCAAAAGCCAATTTAGCGCACCATGATCTGTGCGAAGAAGGAACTTCTGTCCATAGATGTACTTATGGAAGTGCTTTGTTGCCAATACTAGAGCTAGAAGTTCCCTTCTGGTCACGCAATAGTTTCTTTCTTGTTTCGAGAGTACCTTGCTGAAATAGGCAACGACCTTTTCTTCTCCGTTATGAACTTGCGATAAAACAGCACCAACTCCAACATTACTTGCATCTGCGTCAATGATGAATTGTTTGCCTGGAGTCGGATAGGCCAGCACAGGAGCTTCACATAACCGCAGCTTCAGTTCCTGAAAGCTTTTCTCACACTCACCTGACCATTTAAAGGGTTTACCCTTCTCCGTAAGTTGGTGCAAGCTTTTGGCGATTCTCGCAAAATCCTTCACAAATCGTCGATAGTACGTTGCCAGACCGAGGAAACTCCGAAGTTGATGCTTGTCCTGAGGGGTTGGCCAGTTCTTCACAGTGTCAACTTTTTCAGGATCAGTCTTCACTCCTTGGGATGAGATGATATGCCCCAAATATTTAACCTCGGTCTTGAAAAGTGCACATTTCTTTGGATTCAACTTAAGATGTGCTTCTCGTAGCCTTTGGAATACAGCCTTTAGGTTTTCACAATGGTCATCAAATGTTTTCCCGTAAACGATGACATCATCCAAATAGACTAGGCAAGATTTCCAGGTTAATCCATTTAAAACGCACTCCATTAAGCGCTCAAAAGTAGCTGGGGCATTGCATAGCCCAAACGGCATGACATTAAACTGCCACAGACCATTCCCTGTGGAGAAAGCCGTCTTCTCCCGATCCTCTGGATGGATTTCTACCTGCCAGTAGCCACTCTTCAAATCCAAAGTCGAAAACCATTGTGCTCCTTCCATTGCATCTAGAGTATCGCTGATTCTTGGCAGTGGGTAGCTGTCTTTCTTCGTCACATCATTCAGCCTGCGATAGTCGACACAAAATCGAGTGCTTCCATCCTTCTTTTTGACGAGAACTACCGGTGATGCCCAAGGGCTTTTGGAATTTTCGATTAGCCCGTCTTTCTTCATTGTTGTTATCATTTCTTCAACTTCACCTTGTTTGGCCAAGGGGAGACGTCTTGCTGGTTGACGAATCGGCCTAGCATCTCCTGTATCGATTCGATGCTGCACCAGTTGTGTTCGGCCGTATTGCCCGCTGGGTGAAGAGAAGATATCAGCATATTCGTGAAGAAGCCTTCCCGCAACATTAAGCTGATGTTGACTCATGTTGTCTGAATTGAGAATTTGTTTCTTTAGTTTTTCCGAGTTCATAGTCATCTGTGTATCCACCTCTTTGATCTTAGTTATTGCGGCCACAGATTCACATTGCCCAACAACTTCTCCTTTCTTAAGCTTGATTGGGTACGGTTTGATGTTAAGAATCCGTACAGGTACCATGTTGTTCTTTGGTGCCACAAGAGTCTTCCCGATGATGATGTTTTCGGAACTTTGCTCAACTTCTGGTTCAACCATGAGGTATCGATGGCTTCCAAAGTTCCCTTTTAACTTGGTCCACACAAAAACTTCTGAAGAAGGAGGCAGGCACATGTCTTCTTTGATGACAGTTCTAATTGTTGTCGAGTTTTCGCTGCCATAGACCATTGGAATCTCTACACTTCTGTATTTCAGGACTTGATTACCGATATCCAAAATGATTCCATGCTCCTTCATAAAGTCGATTCCAATGATGCACTCGTCACATATATCTGCCACCAAAAACACATGTGAAAACTTTAGTTCTGCTATACGGACCTCAAGACGAACTTCTCCGTACACTCTACCGTACACTCTACCGTACACTCTACCGTACACTCTACCGTCTTCAGACGGTAGCTTTTGGTGTTATGAAGCCATGTCATCTTCACCAAGTCTCTTCGTACAATAGAGGCAGTGGCACCGGTGTCAATTGTAGCCACGTGTTGGTTGTTGTTTATGGTTGCCTCCACTTGTTGTCTCGTTTAGTCTGTGAGACTTGAATTGTGGTTCTGGGGCCATCGATACCAGAAACCAGCTTCTGCCCCTCGAAGTTGGTTCTTACTCGTTTCCCGAATGGGAATCAAGTTGAGGATGAGTGTTGGTTGTATCGCTTACCTGCTGTTGGGCAATATTCCTGTTTCCACAGTGTGTGCAAGCAGTTCTTCTTGGTGGCAATCTGCACTGCCGCTGGAGATGTCCTGTCTTGTTACAGTTCCAGCATCGAGCAGCTCCGTCTCGTTGGTTTCTTTGGAATGCGAGTTTTTGACAAGAGCATTCCTCCACTGCAACTTCTCTTACCCGATGAACGCCTTGAGAAGCCTGTTCCGCTGCTTCCATAGTTAGTGCGAACGCTAATGCTTCAGGAAGGGAACGTTTTCCAGCTGTTCGTATAGCTCGCTGAAGATTTATGTCAGATACAGCACGAACAAAGGCTTCTGTCGCAAACTGATTGATAATGTCGTCTCCTGCTGTCGGATATGCAAGATGAGCTAACCTTTCAATATCACCTTGGAGTTGTTGCAGAGTTTCTCCTCTTTTCTGGACTCTTGTATTGAGTTGGACGCGGAAGACCTCCTGCATATGGCCATCTCCAAAGCGTTTTTCAATTACCTGGACAAGAGCATTAAAGTTACCATTCTTCTCTGGTGGTAAAGTTTGTAATAACTCAGCAGCAGGACCTCTAAGAGCAAGAGTCAGCGCTATACATTTGTCTTCGTCATCCCAGCCATTTGTTGTGGCAGCTGCCTCAAACTGTTTCTTGTAGATCGACCATGAACTTTGTCCATCAAAGGTTGGTGGATGCATTTCCTTCTTCTTTGAATACTCACCAGAACATTCTCGGGCCTTATTTTTTCGAACCTTGTCCAACTCTTTAGCCATGTCTTGGAATTTATCTTCGAACTTTGTGTCCATCGCCAACAGCTTTTCTTCGACACGTTCGTCAAGAGCAGTGAACTTTTTCTCGAAATCAGCAAGAGATTTTTCTGTTCTTCAAGAAGGTTCTTTTGCTCATTGCCTTGTTTCTCCATTTTTTCGAGAAGATTCTGTTGTTCACCCTTTTGCTCGGTACGTTGTTTTTCTATTTGTTCGAGAAGATTCTTCTGTTCATCCTTTTGTTCTTTACGTTGCTGTTCCATTTGATCTTTCTGTTCTTCAAATTTTGCAAGGAGAACAGCCATCATGGATGACATATCGGAACTAGTACTTACTCGTTCTTCTACCATTTCAACTTCGAATTGAAATGTATCCAAATCTTCGCTTTTCTGGGTTAAATAATCCTGCAGGCGAATAATGAGGTCATTTTTCGATCCAGCAGTAGGAAGACCTCGTTTAGTTAATTCCGCCTTCAGCTCAGTCAAACTTAACTGATTTAATGTCTTACCCATTTTAACTTTTCAAAACGCGAGCACTTTTACTTATTTCAAAATGTTTTACACTTTGTTTATTGTTAAAACACACGCGCACTTTTTATTTTACTCGCGAAATTATCTGATTCGCACAAATAAATAAGTTTTATTCCACTTTTCTGACACTAATGTTACGTTTTCTTCCGGGTTCACAATAAAACTTATTTAATTTCCACTTATATTTCCGTTCAAATAAGAACACACTTTATTTCAACTCAATTTACTTTTATTATTCGCTCAAACAAACACACTTTTAAATCACTTTATTTACTACTAACAATTCGCAACACTTTATTTCACTTTGTACTGTACTCTTTCACTTTCAAGATTAAACTGTATCCGGTCGGTGTTTACGCTGCCCTTTTATACCGGAATTTCGAGATTCGAGAATGTCTTCGAAGGTTCTCGTCTTTGCTTCTCGAAACTTCCTTTCCAAGAGGGGGCGCTTCATACTTCCAGTCTAGTTGGATATTTTGGGATGTGTTCAGAGGGTAGGTAGTTTCTTGATTATTAAAGGTCCGTTCACATTTCTACCTTTGCAGTAGTAGGTAGTGTGTTCAGACTTTTATCTTAAAAGTAGTTCAGTAATTCATCGTTACATTATAAATAATATTGGTTTAAAGAGAATTTTTTTTGTTAAAAATTGATGTTATCACTTACGCAATCATGTATAGCTTTAGTTATATTCAGATTAGAATTCAGCCCTTATTCGTTAGCGCTCATGAACCGATTGAGTCTTCTAGAAGACTGCTCCATCTTCTACTTTACTTTGAGGCAATAAAATTTAGTTACTTCCTGTATTTGAGCTTCTACATCTTCTGTTGACTCCTCTAAGCCAAGAAGTTTTTGAATTTTCAAACAGAACCCATCAAATCGTCTGTTTTTGAACTATCCAGCCAAGTTTTTAAATTTTGGCCATTTTTGATATAAGGGGTCGAACCTAAAAAACGCGCTTATAAGTACTTGGGGCAAATTGGGGCAAGATTTTTTTCTTGATTCCTTTAGAGGACACTTTGCTGAGTATAAAACCATAAAAACCCCAGAGAGCCTTTTAGGTGTAAAAAAGAAAATCTTACTCAAAGTCAAAAAATTTTTTTTTTACCAACACTTGGAAAATCACTAATAAAAACAAAACTCAACAAAACAAAAAAATGTTTATAGTTAAAAATTAATTTATATACCTTGATGAGTGTTATTATCCATTATTAAATTAATTTTTTACCGCACAAAAAATTTTGGGAGTAAGACAAATTACAACCTGATTTTTCACCACCAAAAAAAAATTAAACTAGACAATGTTTAGCACTCTATAACTTTTGCACTAATTGGACAACGCAAATAATTTTGATGCAGTTAGAACCTAAATATATTTGGGATGACATACCAATCACTCAAAAGTACCGCAATTATATTCGATTTTTTTATTTATTGCTATGGGTCGTCCCACTGTGCGGCGTATAAAATAAATTTTGTCCGCAAAAAATCATACATCATTCTCTGGCGAACGAGGCATATGAAATGAAATGTCCGAACAAAATTTGCCCAGTCAAGAAAATGAAAATTGTTATGTTTTAGATGTAAGACATTAGGTCTGTTTGGGTACTGCCTAAAACAGAAATATTTCTACTTTTTTCAACATTTTTAACCCAATTCCTGTTTGGGTACTCTGAAATTGTGCATTTTTTCACAAAAAAGATGGCCGCGAGAGAGAAAAAAATTTCCCCTTCTTGCGAATTTCTGCCCAGAAAATTTCATTGGACAAAAATCTGAAATCTGTCAAAGGTAGTGCTTTCTCTGTTTTTCTTAATTTTTCTTGTCGCACAACATAAACAAAACAAACTACAAACATGGCGGCGTGGCTTTTTTCTTGTTTTTTTTTTTTATTTATTTCGTTTTAGTGGTGTAATACTCAAAATAAATTAATATTTTATAACAAAATAATAAAAAAAGTGTTTAAAAAACAATACAAACAATACAAAGTGTTTTTAATATTTGTCATTTCTTGTTTTGTTTTTTAATTTGTGTTTACATTTTTAATAAACAAAACAAAGTAAAAACATGGCGATGTGGCTATGTTTTGTGTTTTTATTTTTATTTATTGTGTTTTAATGGTTAAGTGCTAAATTTTATAAATGATTTATAAAAAAATAAATAAAAAATGTGTTTGTTAAACAAAACAAAATGTTTTTATATTTTTCGTTTCTTAATTTTTGTTTTCAATTGGTGTTATTGTTTACATTTTTATTGTTGTAGAAAAAGTAGCAGAAAATTTTGTGCCAAAAGCGTTTGGGTACTTTTACACAATTTTTCTTTCTCTGAGAGGATTTCATCCCCACTCCTTAAACTTTGACAGGTTTCATATTTTTGTCCAAAAAGAACCCAAACAGACCTATTGAGTTAGAGAAAAATATCTCCTGTGCGCCTCAACATTCAAATAATATTTGAAGTTGACATTTGTTATTTAAATATTCTCAAATATCCCAGGGATATTTTGCAAACTGAAAGTTGATCAACTTCGGATTTTGAACTGAGAATTTGAAGAAGAAGATATTGAATAAAACAAATTTTCAACTTGAGTTTCAACTGCCAATTTGAAGACAAGTCTAAAGTTGGTTAGCTTTATGGCGTTTTTAATTGGCAATCTGGAAGCAAAAAAAAGCAATCTGAATGCGTTCAATTGGGCAAAACTGACAGTTCTGATTCTGAAAAAAAGAGAATTTCTCTTCTGGTTTTAAAAACAGAATCAGAAGCAGAATCACTCACACATTCATAGATTTAAATGTCAGCAGTACAAAATGTTTGCAGCACAAATACAAATGAAATTTGGCGCGAATACACATATATGTGAAACATGTTAAACTCAAACAATACATTCACACCAAACTTCAGATTCTTCGGAATAAAAAAAAACTGTTCTATTTGGGATTCCAAATCGAAGAACAATTCCGGATTGCCAATTAAAAAGGCCATTAGATTTGTCTTCAAGTTGACAGCTAGTGAATAAAATCGCCCTAAATATTTAAGTAATGGGCAGGTTCAGAAACGTTAGGCACTAAATATTTAGGTAATTTCTCGGTCTCTGATTGGTCAGCTGTCAAAAAATATCTTTCCAATTTAGGTAATTTTATTGGAAAGCTAACTGGAAAATTATGCAAGAAAATTTTCCCTAAAAATTTAGGAAAGTTTTTTTTGTCAACATGAAGCAGATTGTTTTGAATTAAAGAATTAATTTAGCAAAATTAAATTTATTTGTGTGAAAAACGAGTAAAAAGTGCATTATCGGTTATAATTAATATTATTTATTCATTAAAGTTAAGTGAAAATTGGTGTCTTCCCCATGCGATCGGTAAAATACTTAAGTAAATTTTGAAATTTGACAATAGCATCATATCCAAACTAATTAATTTAGTCAATTTCTTCAAATTTCCGTTCAAAAAATGACGTTGCCTAAATATCTAGTCCCTAATATTTCCTGAACGTGCCCAATTTCTCGGCCTCTGATTGGTCAGCTGTCAAAAAAAATCCTTCCAATTTAGGTAATTTTGTTGGAAAGCTGACTGGAAAGTTAGGCAAGAAAATGGGCACGTTCAGGAAATATTAGAGACTAGATATGTAGGCAACTTCATTTTCTGAAGGGAAATTGGAATAAATTGCCTAAATTAGTTTGGATATGATGTTATGTCAAGTTTCGAAATTTACTTCAGAATTTTAGAGATCGCATGGGACAGCCACCAAATTTAACTTTACTTTAATAAATAAATAATATTAATTATATTCGATAATGCACTTTTTACTCGTTTTTTTTTCGCACAAATAGATTTAATTCTGTTAACGTTATTTGTAAATAAAAACAATCAGCTGTCATGTTGACAAAAAAAACTTTCCTAGATTTTTAGGGAAAATTTTCTTGCCTAACTTTCCAGTTAGTCCAATAAAATTACCTAAATTGGAATGATTTTTTTTGACAGTTGACCAATCAGAGAGCGAGAATTTACCTAAATATTTAATCCCTAACGTTTCTAAACCTGCCCAATTTTCCCTAAACATTTAGGAAAGTTTTTTTTGTCAACATGACAGCAGATTGTTTTTAATTAAAGAATTAATTTAGCAAAATAAATTTATTTGTGTGAAAACAACTAAAAAGTGCATTATCGGTTATAATTAATTTTATTTATTCATTACAATTAAGTGAAATTTGGTGTCTTACCCATGCGACCGGTAAAATTCTTAAATAAATTTCGAAATTTGACAATAGCATCACATCCAAACTTATTTAGTCAATTCGCTCAAATTTACGTTCAGAAAATGACGTTGCCTAAATATCTAGTCCCTAATATTTCCTGGACGTGCCCAATATCTCGGCCTCTGATTGGTCAACTGTCAAAAAAAAATCCTTCCAATTTAGGTAATTTTATTGGAAAGCTGACTGGAAAGTTAGGCAAGAAAGTTTTCCCTAAAAATTTAGGAAAGTTTTTTTTGTCAACATGACAGCTAAACGAGTAGAAAGTGCATTATTAGTTATAATTAATAATATTTATTTATTAAAGTAAAATAAAATTTGGTTTCTGCCCCACGGCAGAATATATTATTTGACAATGATGTCGTATTCAAACTAATTTAGTAAATTTACTCAAATTTCCGTTGAGAAAATGACGTTGCCTATAAATATCTAGTCCCTAATATTTCCTGAACGTGCCCTTTATAAAATTTATTTTTGGAATCCCTGAGTGCTGAGGTCAAAAAACACGTTAGAAAGATAGTGTTATTGAGTGTCCATTTTGGCTGTAACCTCTGTAGTTATTGATAGTGAATCGATTTAAGCACAAGGATTAAGTTTAGAGACTCCCTGTATGCATCATTGCGTTCAACTTTATTTAAGCTCGGCTAAAAATTTTCGATAATTTGTATGGGAGCTAAAATTTAGCGCGAGCTGCGTACCAGGCTTAAATGGGAACTTCTATAAGGCAAATCTATTTTATAGGTAAAATTGGTACATTACCAAATTCGTCGAATCTACTTGGTTACACGACACGAACTGTTGAAAATACTCGGGTACCCGAATAATGTGATTATCATTTTCATTAAATAAAGCATATTTACCACAATTTGAAAAAAGTTATGTAGTGTACAAGTAGACAAAAATCTAATAAATACGACTGCAACAGTCTATATAGGACAAAATTATTTTTTTTTATCTTGAAAACTAAAAGAGATATGACCGTTCTGATTGCAGCAATCGAAAGAGCGTGGTCGAAAATATAAGATGGCATGTATAACTCATTTTCGGCAAAAATAGTCTGTAGGACAAATAAGAACTCACGTGACGATGTGACAAACTAAAAAGATCCCACAAAAATCCATACGAAGTTTGTCAATTGCTTTTGACTTTAATAACTTAATTTTTAAATACTTCTTTATAGAATTTTAAAATACACGCTCCTGACATATAAAGGCAAACAAAATAGCTTATCAAACAAATTTCATCTTTTCATTTTTTGGCGGGAGAAGTTGCCAGTTCAATTAGTTAAATGGAGCGTTCTCAAAGCTAATTTTTGTAAGTACATGGAAAGTTAAAAAATATATCTAAAAAGAAAACATTGAAAATAAAAATTGTGCATCTTACCAGTTTTAGTACGATCAAATCAAAAATAAAAAAAAAAATTAATGTATTTATGAAAAATTGATTTTTCAAAAAAAAAATTTTTCGAAAATTTTGATTTTGATTTATAAGTCATAGAATACCCTTTTTATAAAAAAAAGTAGCTGGAATAAAAAAAAAAATAGTTCTGTAACCATCTGTAATGATTAAAAAAACTCATTAAAAGACACATCTTATATCAAAAGTAACACTTAAATTTTGAATCGAAATCGCTCGCAACCGCACTCGACGGATGAAAACTTATGGAAAACAACAACAATTGACATTAGCATCCGACTCCATCCGCCAATTATAGTTCTGGCTTTAAAATGGCTCTAAGCAAGCTCTAAACGCGGTGAATGTCGTTTAAGTTAAGCAATCGCTAAGCAACGTTTCTTAAATGTGTAAATTCTTTATAAATACACATTTTGAACTTAAAAGCTATTTAGAAGTTGTTTAACGTTAAACAACCTTTAAAATTCTTTTATAAATATGGCTGTACATTTTTTTTTTGGAAATTTTTTTGTTCACCTCAATAGTGTGAAAAATTTAACACGAATTTAACTATTTAACGCAATTCACACACGACCTTAGAAACAAAGACAGTAGTTCTCATAAGTTGAATACATTTTTCAACAGACAGTTCTTGGCTGAATAAATGGAAGTTCTGTTTGCAGAACTGCTGCAGTCCTGCATTTATGAACTCGCCCCTTTTCAACGATATATAAAATATGCTTAGAGGATATAATATCTGGAGTGCTTGTGCTGTTAGTTCCTTGAAGCTTTTATAGAGGGCTGTAGTTTCTTGAAGTTTTTCGATGAGTGCATGCCTCCATTTTATTTTCATTTGATGGCTGTCATCAACAAGCGTGTTTATTTACAGCTGCGGAACCGGACTCTCATTGAAAAACGAAGGCAGCGACCCCTATCCATGCATATGGCGTTACAATGTAATAGGTATAGGAACAAGCACTCCATATATTATCCTCTAAGAAAATATGTGGTTTTGGTAAAAAAAAAACTACACTGCATTAAATCAAGAAATTTAAAAATACTATTTTTTCTACTTTGACATCGATAAATGATTAAACTAGAACATGTTATTTTTAATTTATCGATCCTCTGACAAGTAAAAATCTCCGATTCGTATGAAATCCAACAAATTTCCGGTGCAACGGATGTCTCGCTAGGGCTGTAGATACAGCTGCGAGCAAACAAAAATAGCAAAAATATTTTAAGTTAAACATAAAAAGAGCTTTGATGTTGAAAATTATTTTAAGTAAAACTCTAACGGCCAATTTCTTCCCATGAGTCCTAATTCAGCCTAGTACCTGGTCTAGCTGGACCAGGTCCTAGCACTAGGCTTGTGTAGTTCGCGAACGAACTAGTTCAATGAACTAGTTCATCTTGGTGAACTAGTGAACTTAGTTCACTTACTTAGTTGAATTTAGTTCGCGAATAGCGAAAAAGATTTGTTTCAAAAAACTAAACAGCAACATAAAGCAGTCGTAATATGACATTACAAAATAGCTTGCGCCCACCTTACATTATCATTTTTTTAATATATTTTTTGGGTGAAAGGAAGTCCCATCTGTATAGGGAATTTTCAAATTTGGTCCTTGTCTCCTTGTCTTATGCGTCAACAGCGCCCTTTTAACCCGATAGACGTTTAAAGAAGGGGTACAAAAACCAAAGTGCATATGAAATTGCATCCAATTCTTTGTTGAGAGAAATCAGTTCCTCTGCTCTACCTCAAGATTTAGGTGTAAAACAAAAGGTCGCTTGTGCCAGTATCAGCGTTTCTTCTTCAAGCACCCCTTACTCTTATTTCTGAGCAAGAACAAAAAATAAGTAGCATCTTGGTCCTTGCATTACTATGATTTCTATTTAATGAAAGCAAAACGTACTTCTTCTAGACTTTTGTCAGGAACCAGAAAGCTCAGCAAGAGTATATGAACGAAATTAAGAATTTTTATAGAAAATAAAATATGTACATATCTGTTATTTTTAGGTTGTATTTGTTTTATTATGTAGAATGCGTCAATTTTACATAAATTTGGATACAGTTTACAAACTAATTTTGTTTTTAATTCTAACAAAACCGGAGTGATTAAAATAAATTGAACTAAAATGAACTAGTTCAGAACTAGTTCATCAGCGTGATTTGAACTAAAGTGATCGATCACTCAAATGAACTAAAGTGCCCAACTCTACCTAGCACCAGTACTCGGTCCTAACAAAAAGTTATTACCTGATCTAAGTTCACAACGCGGTCCTAAGAAATAATTCGTATAAAACTGGTCTAACTGTCATTTTGACAATATTTTGAGGTTTGAAATATTTTATTTTGATATTTCAGCAAATTAAACAAAACAAAATAGACAAAAAACTTTAAATTAATAGGGGTATTCACGATCTGGTGCAACAGGCCTAGTAAAAATGTAAAATTTTATTTTTTTACAATAGATCGTGAACGCCCCTTTTCTGATATATAGTAAATATTGATGCATGAATGAAATCCATGATGTTTTTTTTTTAACAGGGTTGTTCCTCCACTGTTGCTTCTTCTTTTTTTCCATTTTTTATAATTTAATTCTTTGTTTTGTTCGGGTTAATTAATTTTCACAAATTATTTTACATCAAATGAAAATAAATTACGGGACATGAGTACCGACAAGCCGACAACCATAATGAACAGAATAAAAAAGACAAACTGTTTATCATGGGCGACGCGACGACGGTGAGCTCCCATCTGTCAAAAATAATTTTACTCTATTGTATTTTTATTTTGCAATAGGTCTAGGGTATAGCAAAAGTGCAAGACTGTTGTAAAATTTTAATCCGTATATTTTGTTGTTGTAGTGTTGTAAGATTTTACACTTTCGCACTTTTGCAATGATACAAGACCAGTTGCATCGGATCGTGAATACCCCTAATGCAATCACCATTGAAGAAATATTAAAAAAAAGAAATATTATAAAGCTTAAGAAGACCCAACAAGAAAAGAAATTAAAGTTTAATCAAAAAATGTCACAATCAAAAATGAAATGTGGAATTTCCTCAATAATTTGGGCTAGCAACGGATGAACCACCAGTCGCCTAACGGGAGGGTAATCATATTCAGTTAAAAAATAAAACAGACAGTTTGCGTATAGATTTTTGTATCTACATTTCAATGGGTGCGTACCCTATCCAAGATACCTAAGTATCCGATACGTTTGTGAACACGGATCAGCTGTTCATGAAATCTCACATAAGATACACGAGAATCCAGAAATTTTTAGGATACCTTTGGATTTTTTTGCCTATCAACACGTGTCCGATCAGCTGAGATTTTATATGGGATTACAACAACACAAAGGCATCCGGATACCCTTAGATCGGTACGTGAACGCACCCAATAAAATATGTAATAATTTTTAAAGCGCATTTTTATTTTTGTGTGTATGTCTTAAGCCTGAACTACATCAAAACACAAAGTCAAAAAAGTACAAAAAAGTAAACACGATGTTTTTTCTTCTTCCCCCTAGTAACTTGTTTGTATATCTCTCTTTCATTTTAAAAAAGTATTCGATTCAAAAATCTTGCACAAGACCAAGCTTTCAATTTTCACAAGGTTTTAAAAACAAATACACTAAAACAATATTTTATATCCTTTCCGGGGGTAAGGTAGCTCTTCGATCACATAGTTCCTGTCATTTTGCGAAAAAAAGCTCTTTTGACAAACAATTGAAATTTCAAATACAGTCGATTTCCTATAAGTCGTACTTCCTTTAGGTCAAATTTTCCTCTAACTCAATTTTTTTTTTACCGTTTTTAATGAAACCGCCTGCAGCAAAAAGATTAAATAGATTCCTCTTAGTCGAATTTCCTTCTAACTCGAACCAATTTTCGTATCCTGTGACAATTCGACTTAAATGGAGTTGGAGTTTTATTTGAAATTTCAAAACATTAAAAACAAAAGAGCTTTTTTAGTTGATTTTTTCCAATAGATATCAGGTAAATATATACATGTGATTCTTATATTTTGAGCTTTGTTTACTTTTCGTACTTTGTGTTTTGATGTAGTTCAGGCTTTACCACGACTTTTAGACGAGTTTACACATAGCCTCCATAACTATTTGTAAATATAACATATTATTTTGTGATACCATAGCTTTCGATTCAAGAATTGTCGCCCTCCTCCCAAAAAATGGACTCGAAAGATTCTTCTTTGAGCGAATGTTCTAACATTTGTGGCTCCATTTATATTTATATAGGCCATGGTTTTACTAATCTATTGTGCCAACAATTTTTTTTTTTTATTCCATAATACTGTAACGATGAATTACTGAACTACTTTTAAGATAAAAGTCTGAACACACTACCTACTACTGCAAAGGTAGAAATGTGAACGGACCTTTTTAATAACACTGGTCAACAAAATTTAACTTTTTTTTGCCACAAGAACCAAAATATACTTTTCTAGTAGTTTTTGAGGTGCTGAATCCGAATCTGAAGTCAGAAAAATTTGATTGGCCTCCGTTTTTTAAATATTACCGTTATAAAATGCAAAAAAAAACGTCATTTTGGCTGTTTTCGAGATTCTGTTTTTATGTGGGGTAATTCATTAAAAACAAATTTGTAACGGTTATTATAAGAACATATATTCTTCTTTCAAAAACTGTTTAAATTTTCCCGATATCTCTTTTATTGCTCGAGATATCTTAAGTTTCATTTAATAAGTCAAAGAGAAACTAAACTTAATCTAAAGTTTAAGTCACTGGTCACAGAATTTTTGCCACAAGAACCAAAATATACTTTTCTGAAGGTTTTCGAGTTGCTGAACTCAAATCCGCAATTGGAAAAATTCTATTAGCCTCCGTTCTTGAAATATAACCGTTATAAAAAAAAACCTTTTTTGCATTTTATAACGGTAATATTTTAAGAACGAAGGCTAATAGAATTTTTCTGATTGTGGATTCGAGTTCAGCAACCCAAAAACCTTCAGAAAAGTATATTTTGATTCTTGTGGCAAAAAAAGTGTAATTTGGTTGGCCAGTGTTGTTCCTGATTCAAAGACCGCTACTTAAATTTTAAATATCTCGGGTTATAAAAGAGATATCGGAAAGATTAAAACATTTTTTGAAAGAATAAAACTAGCTCTTAAAAGCACCGTTACAAATGTATTCCCAATTAATTACTCCACATAAAAACATAACCTCGAAAACAGCCAAAATTACGTTTTTTGACATTTTCTAACGGTTATATTTCAAAAATGAAGGCCAATCAAATTTTTCTGACTTCAGATTCGACTTCAGCACCCCAAAAACTACTAGAAAAGTATATTTTGGTTCTTGTGGCAAAAACCTTGTTGACCAGTGTAATCAAGAAACTACCTACCCTCTGAACACATCCACAAATATCCAACTAGACTGGAAGTATGAAGCGCCCCCTCTTGGAAAGGAAGTTTCGAGAAGCAAAGACGAGAACCTTCGAAGACATTCTCGAATCTCGAAATTCCGGTATAAAAGGGCAGCGTAAACACCGACCGGATACAGTTTAATCTTGAAAGTGAAAGAGTACAGTACAAAGTGAAATAAAGTGTTGGAAATTGTTAGTAGTAAATAAAGTGTGTTTGTTTAAGCGAATAATAAAAGTAAATTGAGTTGAAATAAAGTGTGTTCTTATTTGAACGGACAGTAAAAGTGGAAAATAAAAAAACGAAATAAGTTTTATTGTGAACCCGAAATAAAACATTACAATACATACAGAATTCAAAAACTGAATTGCTATTGTAATGTTTTCTGGACGTTAGAAATTCATTGCCAGCTCTAGGGATATATCAGGTATGAGTGTAAAGGCCTCCAGCATTGTCGGGCCTTGAGAAATGGAAATGCAGAACGTCTATTCACCATCTTTCTTGACTTGGTTTTCACTTTTAGAAAGATCGAACAAAGTCGATATACTTTTTTGGTACTTCTTCATCAAGAAGTCTTCTTTTGTCCATTCTTCCCGTTCCGACATTGTTCTTTTTAATTTAGGTATTTTTGGTAAATTTTAAAAAATCATTAAAATCACAAAAAAAGCACTTGTCAAGCTAAACAACAGTACTAGGGCTTAGTACTTTTGTGAATGTGAAGAAATCACTTGGTACCGATTTGAGTACTAACGATTGGTATAATAACCGGGTACTAGCCGATTTTGAGAAGCTAGCTAAGACCAAGTCCTAACTAGTACTCGGTCCTCAATTAACCCTTTCGGACCCAGCGTTACTCTCATGTAACATTTTTTAAAAATTCGTAAAAAATATTAAATTAAACAATTTTTTAGGTTACAATGGCTTAATTGAAAGATAATAATGCCTAGTTACTGGATTATTACAAAAAGTTAGTCAAATAGCATACCTTTAATTTTTTTTTAATCGAGAAAGGGACTGAAATTCACATTTTTTTTTGTTTGCAAAAAAATTTTTTTTTTATATAAGGTCATAATTTTGAGAAAAAGATATAAAAAATGTTAATGCAGAAAGTGTTTTGTTTTTTTGCTTAGAAGAAGTAGCATACATTATAGTTTCATAAAAAGTTATTTTCTTAGTTCTCCGACTTTTTTTGGTGGTCATAGGCAGTGCATGTTACTTACATGTAAACACATTAGTTTTGCTATTTATCATTTTGGAAAATAACTTTTTGCTATTCATATTTCTTAGTTGTGAAGTTTTTGACCCGATAATACCGAAAAAACATTTTTTAATATTGATTTTCATAGCTTGGGTTCGAAAGGGTTAACAGTTTTAGGACCTAGTACTTGGGTGAAGAAATAAGTTGGTTCTGATTTGAGTACTAACTAGGACTAGGAACGGTATTAGCGCTGAGACTCCGTGAAGAAATCGGCCGTAAATGTTTCATAAAAGATTTATTTTTAGTATGAATGGAATTTTATTTATTTCTAATTAGCTAATTAACATTGTGCTACTTAATAAAAAACCCAGTTTACAATTTACTAAAAATTTTGAGTAGGTTTTGGCAAAATTGATTTCAGATTCACATCCAGCACGACGAAATAGATAAAGAAAAGTATGCAGGTAAAAAGTACTGTTACTTTTTTTGTGGGCCTGTGTTATCATGGGCAAGAAAAAATGAAAAATGTTTAAAAATTTATATCAAAGCAATTAAAAAAGATATCAAAATTTTTCAAACGTAGTTACAAAGAAAAGCATTTCTTCTAAATTTTAAGACCTTAACAAATTTTCTAACAAGGGGGAAACTAGTATTTCATTTCTTCACTGTCCCAATAAATTGAAATTTTTTATCGAGTAAAAAAAATCATAGCTTCTAAAATTTCTACCCTATTTTAATAAATAAAGGCTAATTCGATTCAGCATAAATAGAACACCAAAACTGTTAATAAAAAAAAAAAATCAAAACTTAAGATGTAGCTGTAAAACAGTCTCCGAATTCTATAAAAAAAAAACCGGGAAGAAATGCTTAACTATGAGATTCAAACCAAAAAATCTACTCCCAATTTGGTGTTTGGATATAAAAAAAATATATTTAAAGAAAGAACAAACACTGTTATAACATCTTAAATTATGCAGCCCTATTCTCATAACCGATCGTAACAAAATTTTCTCCGATTTCTACGAAATGCACAAGTTTTGCATCGTCGTAAAAGTTCAAAGTCAAGCCTGGTACGCAGCTAGCGCTAAATTTTATTCGGGATAAAATTCCTATACAAGTTATCGATAATTTGTATGGGATCCATTTTAGCTCGGATAAAAATTTTCGATAATTTGTATGGGAGCTAAAATTTAGCGTGAGCTGCGTACAAGGCTTCAAAGTCAAATTAGGCTTGCCATATTGAGCTACCTATCGGAAATTGGGCTATCTTTTTTTTGCCGACATCATTTTCAGTATGACAGCCCATCTATAGTTGGGCTCTTTTTATAGCCCAAATTTGTTTTGAGGTATTTTGGGTATTTCATTGTTCAAGATAATTATTCTTTTGATAGATAAAAAATCAGGGATGGGAAAAACCGGCCGGTTTAAACCGGTTTCGGTTTTTTTGCTTCGGTCAACCGGTTTTTCCGGTTCTTTTGTTCTCCCGGTTTAACCCGTTTTTTTTCGAAAAAAACGAACAAAAACCGGCTGAAAAAAAACTCCGAACAAAAAAAAGACCCGACGAGACAAAAAACTGAAAACACTCAAAACTTTCATTCCCTCTCTCAACTAACCATATTATAGGTCGTTTCAAATCAAAAGTCCTGACTCAGAGTTTTTTTTTGCCTTCCAATAAAATTGAGAACAAATAAACAAAAAACTCAATTTTATTGGCTCATTGCGACAAATCAACTCAAAAATAACAACAAATCTGAATTTGTTTATTAATGATTTCTATGGTGACGACTCCAAAATAATTGAAAAATAAAAATAAGATTTTTACTGCCCAATTATACAAATGAAAAGATGTGAAAAGAATTTTAAGTTATAAATTGCTATCATATAAACTGGACATTTCTGGTCCATCTTCACCTAGTCCTATAACAATATCTTTGGCAAAGTTATCCCAACTGCCTTCAAATGATAAATAACTTAATAACTATATGTTTTTTTGTATTGTCCGCGGATATGGAATGATGCAAGCCCGGGAGACTTGCCTCCACTTTCTGAGGCTAACCCAGTGAATCTCACAGACGGATCAATTAATTAAAATAGGGATATCAAGAACTCTTCTTCATTATTTTATCGTAATTTTAGAAAAAGTCAGTGCCTACGTTCTGTAACTCTCGCATCGAGAAATTTCTCGCATGAAACACGCAAATCGGAACAAAAATAATGTGAATCGACACAAAAATCATTTTCTCACATTCGTTTGTTTCTATAAACAAAATTTTCTCGCCTTGAAACATTTCTGAATGAAAATGCTTGACAGACTGGAAAAATGTGAATAAAATAAATGCTTCCTTCCAGTAAGCGAATGAGTTTTTTTTATTTTTGCTCAATTTTCCATAGGACTTTTGATTTGAAACGACCTATATTATAAATCTTCATTCATATTCAAGTCTGGTACGCTGCTCGCTCTAAAATAATAAATTTATCCGGAAAAAATAAAGAAACACACTCTTTATGTCGCAGATTTGAAAATGAGAAAGCATTAAATCCACCACAATCGCTCTATGTCGTGACTATTGTTGTTTTGTGTTTTGCCTTTCGTTTCGTACGAAATAGGGCCCAAATTTTTATGATTGTGTCATCACTTGTTTAAAATGGGCTAGCAAAAAAACAGCTATAGTGTCATATGGGCTTTAGAAGAACACGACCTTCATTTTGCTAGAAAAATTTGACATGTACTCTGTTCGAGACTCGTTTATGTTTATTTTTGTCTTTTTTTATCCAAACTGTCAAAAATTCCTTAGCTACCATAACCCCACATGGGGAAAATAGTTTTCGCGATTTTAATAAAGTATACGGTTGCTATTGCTTTTCATTTTCTATTCTAAAATAAGTTCAACTTCTTAATTTGCACTTCGTTTCCTTTTAAATAATATTACCGCTTAAAGTGGTTGCTGCCACAAATATAAAACACAACAAATTTTCAACCCCTCAAATTTCTATCAAAAGAACATACAAAAACACCACCATCCCAGCCATGGATGTCTACGAAGTAAGCGACGATTTGGTTAGGAAGCTTGCCGATTGGAAGCTAATCGGCATTGCCTCTGGAAAATTTAATTCCCTCCCCGACAATAATGCTAAAGTCAAATTCGTCGAAAATACCTTACATGATTTTAAATATTTTGATAAAATTAAAATTAATTGCACACTTCGCGCTCCTAAATGCAACAAGCGTTCCGAAGAATTTCGCATGCTTGGCAACAAACAATTCTCCCTCAAACAACGCAACTACTTTCATGCACTAGAGCTCTACAACAAGAGTATTTGTTTCTCCGAATTAAACTCTGAGAATATATCAATCGGTTATGCTAATCGCTCGGCGGTCCTCTTTGAATGGAAAAAGTATCGCGAATGCTTGGAAAACATTGAAATGGCAAGAAAAGCCAACTATCCCAAGCGTCTACAGCATAAGCTGGACAAAAGGGAAAAGGATTGCTTTCAACTGCAGGACACACAAGAACCTGAGATTGTACCGTATACGTTCGGAATGACCTATGATCGCCATCCGGTCATTCCATCCATTGCTGAGTGCCTTGAGTTGCGCTGTAGCAAGGAAATGGGTCGCTACATTTGCACTAATCGCGATCTTGCTGTTGGCGATGTGGTAGCATTCGAGGAACCATTTGCATCGTCCTTACTCGCCCCAATGCGATACATTCGATGTGCAAATTGCAAGCGAGAGAACTATCTGACTCTTATTCCCTGTGAGAATTGCACCAGTGCGATGTTTTGCAGTGAGACGTGCCGTCAAGAGGCACACGATACCTTCCACAAATACGAATGCCCCATTATAGACTTCATCTTCACTATGTTCAATAAGATCCATCAAATCGCTCTGCGAACTTGTTTGACTGCCCTAAGTATCTTTCCAAATATCGAGGAATGCATGACATTCTGCGCAGACCCTATTAACCAGAACCAATCAGCATTTACTATTGACCAATCGAATTTGACGCCTCGCGAACACTATCGAGCGATACATGGTTTAGTAACGAATCAAGAGCATCGAAGTACAAGTGATCTCTTCCAGCGGGCTGTTGTGTGTGCCGTATTGAAGAGGTTCGTTATTGAGCATACATCGTTAAAAGAATTTCTAGGCGGTCTGCAAGGAGAGAATTTCTTCACAGAGTTGCTTTTTAGACATTTGCAAACATCACCTTCGAATATGCATGGGATAGACTTGGTTGAGCAGGTGAACGAGACTAAGGACGATCAGACATTCGCGGGTGGGGCTTATGCGTTTTTCAGTTTGCTTAATCATTCGTGTGCCCCCAATACAATACGGATCTATAAAGGAACTCAAGCCATTTTGTTTGTTTTGCGACCGATTGCATCTAATGGGATTCTCTATGATAATTACGGGTAAACAAATATTTTTCTTTTATGATACGCTTTAAGATTATACTAGCATAAGTTCAAAATAGTTGGCAAAATTTGTTACAAACCACCGAGAACTTTTCGAAAAATCATACAAAACTGGGTTCTTATACTTAAAAAAAAAAAAAAAAACATGTAACTTTTATATTAACCCTTTGCTTCCTAGTGGTTTCACCATGAAACCACCTATTAATTATTTTTTATTTTTTATTGCAATAACCAAAATTTGAAAATTGTTGCATGAGCTATTGCATTATGAGTAGCACGACCAACAAAAAATTTAAAATATGTATAAAAGTTAATGTTTAGTTAGAGAAATGCAGGATTTGTGAGGGTTTTCTCAATTTTTCAAGTAGCCTTACGCTTAGAGCTATAAAATAAAATAACTGTAACACTGAAAGAGAATGATTATAATTGTTCTTCAATCTATGGAATAATGTAAACATGTTTTTCATCAGAAAATTTTCTTTTCCAATCTAAATACTCAGGGGCGGATCCAGGATTTTTTTCTGGGGGGGGGCACAAGGGACGGATTGGCAAAATCAACAGCAATAACAGTTAGAAATAAAGTGAAGTACCATACGACTGACTAACAAGCAGAAAATTTTAACGACCCACAGTGGTCTAAAACCTGGCCAAAAATATTTAGGCACATTTCCCACATCAAATAGGTACCAAATGACCAAAAAGTTATTCGGAAGGAAAAATTTTCATTTTCTTGTTACAGTAAAAGCCACTTAAGTGCTAACCCTCTTACTCCTGGATTAGCCGGAAGAAAAAAAATATAAAAAATCAGAAAATGCACGTACAATTCTGTGCTATATTAAAGTAAGTAATCTATTCTTTGTTTAATTTTTTGACTTAAGTTGTTTCACCAAATAGATTTTGAGAAATTAAGTTTTAAAGATGAAATTTTGAAAAAAAAAAATGTTTACGTTTTTTAATTGATTTTGTATAAAATTTTGCAATATTATGGACATAATTATACCATTAGTTAATGACCTAGTAGTTTTTAGTCAAATACTAAAGACTTCATTCTAATAAATATTAAAGTTCCTAATAGACCAGTGCCAATAATTTTTGAAAATAAAAAAATTATTAGCAGCATATGGGTGACGGGAAAATTTAGGATAAATGTGAGGATTAGAATCAAAACCCATTTTATCCACTTTCAGAGATTTCGAGTAAATCGAGAAAAACAAAATTAGAAAATCAAAAAATGTATGGATTTTGCTATTTTCTACATATTTTGTGGTCTGATATCTTAGCCATAAAATACAATTTGGGATTCAAATTTGGCTCACGTATGCATTTGAATAATAAGAACAAAACCTCATACCTAAGTCATTTTTTTTGAAAAGTGGATATAATGGGTTTTGATTCTGATCCACACAAATGGTATATGAAAGGGGAAAAATAAATTGCCCACAAAAAAATTGGGGGAAAGGGGGTGGGTGGGCGAAAAAGTGGGGTGGGTGCCAAAAATCATGGTTTTTTACAATTTCTGTCAAAACTAGACATCCCATCGAAAAAAGTCAAATGCAAAAGTTGTAGGTATTATAAATGTCTACAACTTTTACTCAAACAATTTTTTTCTATAACCTCAAAAATATTGGAAAAAATGCAAAAATACGATTTTTTGATTTTTTATTTTTATCTTTTACAAAAATGGTTGGATTTTAACAAAACTTGGTTAAAAACTATTTTGTTATGTTTTCTATCTATTAAAAATGTTTTTTGAGGAAAAAGTGAATTTTTGGATTTTTGACGAATTTAATTTGAAAAAATAGCCTATTTTTCAATCAAAAAAGTTACCGAAAAAATTTTTGATTTTTGAAAAGTTTGAAATGAAATTATTTACATTGAAACCTATTATTTAGGATTGTGTGGAAAAACTATACTTTTGTTTTAGAAAATATTGAGAAAAAATGGAAAAAAACAAAAAAACGATTTTTTAGATCGATTTTTCCGTAAATGACAGTAATATTGGCGAAAAATAATTTTCCATAGAAACTAAATTATACTTTTCTAATGGCCTTTGACCTTCTTAATTTGAATCTAGCATTAGAATAGCTCTAACGTGAAAAGTTTTTGAGATATTGAATTTTGAACGTCCAAAACACTATTTTTGTGATGTTTTGCATGGTAATATCTCAAAAACGTGATGTGATAGAATTTTTCTGACTTCGGATTCGAGCTCAGCACACAAAAAACCATTAGAAAAATATACTTTGATTTCTATAAAAAAAACTTTTTGACTAGTGAATTCGAACAAGGCATTCGATTTTTTCTTCCCTGTTCGAATTCACTAGTCAAAAAGTTTTTTTTTATAGAAATCAAAGTATATTTTTCTAATGGTTTTTTGTGTGCTGAGCTCGAATCCGAAGTCAGAAAAATTCTATCACATCACGTTTTTGAGATATTACCATGCAAAAAATCACAAAAATAGTGTTTTGGACGTTCAAAATTCAATATCTCAAAAACTTTTCACGTTAGAGCTATTCTAATGCTAGATTCAAATTAAGAAGGTCAAAGGACATTAGAAAAGTATAATTTAGTTTCTATAGAAAATTATTTCTCGCCAATATTACTGTCATTTATGGAAAAATCGATCTAAAAAATCGTTTTTTTGTTTTTTTCAATTTTTCTCAATATTTTCTAAAACAAAAGTATAGTTTTTCCACACAATCCTAAATAATAGGTTTTAATGTAAATAATTTCATTTCAAACTTTTCAAAAATCAAAAATTTTTTCGGTAACTTTTTTGATTGAAAAATAGGCTATTTTTTCAAATTAAATTCGTCAAAAATCCAAAAATTCACTTTTTCCTCAAAAAACATTTTTAATAGATAGAAAACATAACAAAGTAGTTTTTAACCAAGTTTTGTTAAAATCCAACCATTTTTGTAAAAGATAAAAATAAAAAATCAAAAAATCGTATTTTTGCATTTTTATCAATATTTTTTAAATTATGGAAAAAAATTGTTTGAGTAAAAGTTGTAGACATTTATACTACCTACAACTTTTGCATTTGACTTTTTTCGATGGGACGTCTAGTTTTGACAGAAATCGTAAAAAACCATGATTTTTGGCACCCACCCCACTTTTTCGCCCACCCACCCCCCTTCCCCTAATTTTTTTGTGGGCAATTTATTTTTCCGCTTTCATATACCATTTATCCTAAATTTTCCCACCACCCTTATGCTGCTAATAATTTGTTCAACTTTTGCCCTCTGAAAACCGGATTGGCACTGGTCTATAAGAATAACAAAAAAACTGAATCCTACTTTTTTGCCGGGAAACCCAGTTTTTTTTTTTTATTTGCATTAACCTTTTGTAACCCAAGGTCGTAAATTTAAAAATTAATAAGTCAATCGATTGGCCTTTATCTTTAATAAAACACGTATTTTTTAAAAATTCAATAAAGTCATTATTTACTTAGTTATTTCGATATTTTGGGAGTAAAAAAAAGTTTAAATAATTTATTTTTATATAAAAATTCAAAAATTCAAGCAAAAAACTATCTAATATTAATTTTTAGGCACTTTCCTAAAATCCAAAAATAAAACCCCGTGGGGTTTACTAACAAAAACTATTTTTTTTCTGAATTTCGTAGTTTTTATACAAATTTGCTTATTTTCAAAAAAAGCCCAACTTTCAACATTAACTGTCAATTAAAAACTATTGGTGCTATTTATTAGAAATTTGAAGTACTATTTCGATAAAGCAATACTTAAAGATTATAATATTAGAAGCTTCAAAAGAAAAAAAAATAGTTTGTAGAGCTTTTATGCAATCTTTTTCGGTTTGTTACAGAAATGTCACATGGGGCTACAAGGGGTTAAATTGTTTTAACCCTCAAGAATATTGTGTTCAAATCGTAGGTCTCTTGGAGCCAAATTGACCAAGTTATAAGTATTTTAATACTACCCTTAGGAACGTTTTAGTCTTTTAGTCCAGAGTTCAAAACTTTAAATCGTTATCCCCACAACTAATGTTTTCAACGCCGGTGCTCCTCATAACTTCAAAACTACTGCACCGATTCTTTTGAAATTTGGAACACTATTATTTTTACATATTTTTAGAGGTATCCCTGGAGAAATTTTCTCAATAAAATAATATTTATAAAAATCTATAAGTAAGGGTCGCTTTTGAGGAGTTTTTTTTCAAGGCGTCTTTATTTTCGGGGTGCAAACTTGGGCAAACTTCTGAAATGCAAGTTTGTTCTACATATATTGCAGTTCTATAATGTATAGTTTATGCAATTTTGTGACGTGTTCCGCTATTTTAAAAAAACTAATGTTGAAAAAAAACAACGAAAAAAGTGCAAATTTTTTAACCCCTCTGTATGAAAAAATAGAGTTGCATATAGGTACAATTATTTTTTTTATATCATTCAATGTCATTCGATGTCCATATCAAAATTTTTCACCAAAATCACTTTGAAAATTCACTTTTTTTTAAATCGAAAAATCGTTTATTTATTTGTGAGGTGGAGCTTTTCATGGGAAAGGGATGAAACAATCAACAAAATTCGCATTTTCAGCCAGAAATAGACAAGAATTTTACTCAAGTTCTTTCTGTTATTATTCATATATTTTTAAAACTCTTATAGTTTGATTTCCTTTAAGTATGAACTTTAAGTTCTGGGGGGGGGGGGGCACGTGCCCCCCCCTAAATCCGCCTATGTAAATACTAGTTTAATAAGACTTTTTGGTAAAACACATTGGTTTGTACGCGCATTTTTATCTTTTAGTTTTTTTTTACTAAAAATTTGACTTCAACTTTTGTACTCTCAGCTCAAAACATTCCTTATACAATGTAGTTACTAGTTCAATCATTATTTTTTTGTTTTCGTGTGTAATTAGAAAATATCAAAACTTTTTCTCAAGATTTTTGTAATTTTTGGTGAAAAAAATTTAAAAAAAAAGTTACTCCGGGAACAAAGGGTTAAGAGTACGGAAATACGGAAATTACACATTTAGTTTACTAACGACTTACGTTCTTCTTTAAAAGCTTCAACAAAAACAATTTGTCTTTTTTCTACAGTTCTAAAGCTATTCTTTATTTTTATTTTATTCGCAAAGAACTATCGTATGATATAATGTTATTATATACATGGGACATGCCGCAGCATGTTGGATAGCCGCGATCCGGTTGAAAAATAATTTTCTATTTTTTTTAGATTTATATTTGACTTCCTTTCTCTACCGGATGTAAAACCTAAAATTTTTATATGTAGGGGAGAGTGGGGTACTTTTGAACACGGGGCACATTTGGACACTGCATATAAAATTTTAGTTTATCAATCTTTTTTAGAAGTTATTTGATATTTGAACCCATCAACACCATATCCAAAAAACCTGAATGACTTTCCTGGGTTATCTCAGATGGCTTTCAGATTTATACTGCCGTGCTAAGCAAAAAGGGCGTATGAGCCAAAAATCAAAAAATTAGTTTGTGGCATATTTGAAAACGTTAAGCAGTACTTTATTTTTGGGTGCGATTAAAAAATCGCATTTCCAACTTGAAATAGCAAAAACCCGCAAATGAAAAAGGGCACATATCCATTTTCTATCATGATACTAAGCAAAAAGGGCGTATGAACCATTTACTAAGCAAAAAAGGCACATAAGTCATAATTCTTTGCGTATAATAATAATATAATAATTTTAACTATATGCCTGTAAGACCTAAGGTCTTTTAAATGCATACTGCACGGCACTAGTTAGAAGAAATAGAAAGAAAGGAAAGAATTTTTTGTTGGTACAGTGAATTGAGAATAAGATGATTATTATCTCATATAATCCCACGGATGGCTTCCAAGCTGGGGGATAAAGAAAAGAATGCTGCCTGAGGTAGGGCTCGAACTCACACCTCCAGGCTAGCAGTCAAGCACTACATCCACTGCACCATTGCCACCCGCAATGTGTCCTTTTTAACTTAGTATCTCACAACTTTGTTGGTTCATACGCGCTTAAAATCAAAAACTTTGATTTAAAAATTAAGAAAATTTTTTTAAAATATTAATTTCGGATTTTTTTTTAACTTAATTTTTTTTTTTTTTTAATCAAATTTTTCAAAAAGGATCAAATTTTGTTTTAAGAGTTAACCCCAACTCGAGATTTAAATTACAATTTGAAAATTGTTTTATTCAATAATTTTATTCTTAACTCCCTTGTTTCAATCCAAAAGTTGGCCAGCTTGCCGTTTGGAAAATATCCCTGGGATATTTGTGACATTTTATGTCGAATTCCTTTCAATGCAAAAATCGAATTTTCGGCGATCTTGAAGCGAATTTTTTCTGAAAATCATGTTCAATAGAAAAAAAAATCGCCTCAAACGAAGCAGAATTCGATTTTTTTTTAATCCCTCTTTTTTGAAAGATTTACACGGATTTGCACACACACTTGGAACATTTGGCATTTCTTAAACGTCAAGTTGAAAGATTGCTTCGTGTTGTCTGTTTATTTGAGGACACCAACTTCAAATAAAGTGTAAATTATAATCGTTTATCGTATTTTTATTGCGGAAAAATATGAAATCAATAAAAAAAAAAACAATGTGCGATCAAAATATATTTTTTCCTGACATACTTCTTGTGAAAAAGCCCAATTACTGTGAATTTTCTTCCAGTGATTGTCTTCAGGAAATTGTTTCTCTGTAAAACCACAGCATACGGCCAAAATAATTAACCATCTACTTCATCTTCACTCAGATCTTAATAATATCTCCCATTTCCTATTGATTTTGATTAAATTAAATTTATGTTATCGAAGAAAATAAACAAAATTATTGATCAAAGAGAACTCTGTTTTATTTTGCAGAAATTGTTTTGATTTCAGCTTGACGTTCGTGTAAAAATTGTTGTCAAATAACACACATACAATCGCAAAAAGAATTCGGTCTGTTTTCATGTTCCTTTTTAACACCAAAAATTCGATGTTTTTGAGGCGATTCAAAAAATTGAAAGGAATTCGACATTAATCAATTTGAAATCAAATTTAAATGTTTCATTCCGATTAAGTGTCAAAGATTTTTTTTTTTAATTAATGGCCTCATATTCTCTTATATGTACATTAGGGTGGACCAAAAAAAATTATTTTTCATTATTTTAATTTGCTCTACCGATAACTTGTTTTCTCGACACAAAATAATGCTACCCAAATTTTTTCAGAATTTTTCGATGATGTTTAGGGGTTGCGCGTACCCCTTTTATAAAAAAAATAAGCTCTTTTAGTTTTTATTTTTTTTATAGCTTAAATAATTTTTTAATCGAAAAGCTGTTTGAGTAAAAAGTATTGAGTTTCAATAGATCTACTTACATCAATTTTTCTTTTTTCAAAAAAAAATATTTTTGACTAATTACCAGGCGTTAGAAGTCGAAATTACTGATAAATGCTGGGAAAAAAGCCTTAAAACTATGTTTTACTCTTTTTTATAACGGTTAAAATTATTTTTATCGTATTCCTCATCAAATTTACTATAAAAACAGTGCTTTTATATTGCTCAATTCTTCTTAAATTGATAAAAGAAAAATAATTTTTAAAAAAGATCGTACCAAAACAAGTGAAGGAAAAATGGGGGAGGGTACTATATCTTGGGCGCCGAGATTTGATAACGGTATTTTGTAGAGGAGTTGAATACGATCATTTTTTTTGAGAAAATTGAAAAATAAAAAAAATTCTTTTTTTCTCAGACCAACTCGAGATCGTACTTCTGGTTCCCCGAAATTTTAATTTGAAAACTATCCATATTTTTTAATGATGTTGTTAATGATGCAGCGTCTTATAATATTGAATATCGAATATGTTTTTTGATGGTGGAAAAAATATCGAAAACAGCCATAAAAAGAATTTTTTTATTTTTCAATTTTCTCAAAAACTAGGAAGCGTTCAAACATGTGGACGTCAGTATTTGATAAGGAATCAATTGTGACACTTTATTTTATCAGCCATTTTTTGTATTGTAATCCACAATCTTGACAAAAATAGTATTTAATGTGTTTTTTTAAACTTTTTTTCCCAATTTTTTAATTTTAAATCGATTATTTCAAAAACAATTGATTGAAATAACTACACTTTAAAATTAGAATAAAGTGTACAGTTCTAGCTTTTGAAAAAAGTATCATTTATAACTGTAAGTGTTGCCACTGTTTTTTAATATTTTTTTTTATTATTTAAAGTCATTTTTTAGAAAATTGCCATTCCCGCCTAAACGGAGCCAGATAGACCACCCCTCCCATAGTAAAAAATGATCGTATTCAACTCCTCTACAAAATACCGTTATCAAATCTCGGCGCCCAAGATATAGTACCCTCCCCCATTTTTCCTTCACTTGTTTTGGTACGATCTTTTTTAAAAATTATTTTTCTTTTATCAATTTAAGAAGAATTGAGCAATATAAAAGCACTGTTTTTATAGTAAATTTGATGAGGAATACGATAAAAATAATTTTAACCGTTATAAAACAGAGTAAAACATAGTTTTAAGGCTTTTTTCCCAGCATTTATCAGTAATTTCGACTTCTAACGCCTGGTAATTAGTCAAAAATATTTTTTTTTTGAAAAAAGAAAAATTGATGTAAGTAGATCTATTGAAACTCAATACTTTTTACTCAAACAGCTTTTCGATTAAAAAATTATTTAAGCTATAAAAAAAATAAAAACTAAAAGAGCTTATTTTTTTTATAAAAGGGGTACGCGCAACCCCTAAACATCATCGAAAAATTCTGAAAAAATTTGGGTAGCATTATTTTGTGTCGAGAAAACAAGTTATCGGTAGAGCAAATTAAAATAATGAAAAAATGATTTTTTTTGGTCCACCCTAATGTACATACTTTAAATGGCTATATTATGATATGCACATGTTTTTACATCAAACCAATATAATCTCGGGGGAAACTTGGAACTCATTTGCACTGAAGAAAGTAGACTTTCCGAGAGCACGAAAAGAAATAACACAGGAAATGTTTTTTGGGCAGAAAAAAATCAAGATAAAACAAGAATTTTTAGCACACATCATTTTTTATCTATTTTAAATTTTCCAACCATGTACAATGTACATATCGTCGGTGAAACCAGAAAAGTGTGTAACTCCATTTTAGCAAATTTTATAGGAGAGCAAAAAAACAAAATCTTTTTGAAGGCATTTGTATGAGTTTTCATTTTCTAATTTGCTTATAAAATAAAAACCATGACTTTGAAGGGGATTCTGAGTTTAAGGAACGGTAGATATTAGGTTTGTCTAACAGATGGCATTCAAATCTAATTTTCAGAAAATTTGGAGTTACACACTTTTCTGGTTTCACCGACGATATGTATGTATGAAAAAAAGCGATTGAATTCCTTTTTCGAAAATATATTTATTTTGGCATGATGTTGTTTTGGCTTCCTTTTAAACACAATGGTCATCCGTTCCGTCATTTTCATTATACATTAGACAACCAAAAAACTAAAATCCAATTTTTATGTTTTTTTTCCTTTTAATTTTCACACATTTGACACAAAAATAAAACTTAAAACATGACATTTCAATTAAAATCTCAAGTTTACTCGACAAACTTCTGATATTTTCGGAAGTTGAGAAAATCAAAAGTTGATTTAACTTGAAATTTGAAAACTCAAAGCTATAACCGTTAACTTTCAGTGAATAAAATCGAATTCTCAAGTTGAAAATAAAAATCCTCGAGTTGTTTTCAACTTTGAGTGAATAAAATTGCCATAAGTATGTTATATGTTGAATTATTATTTTTTATGGTTTTTTTGTTTGTTTGTTTTTTTTTTTTTAAGAATCTGGAAGAGCACATTTGCACTCTATGTGTTTTACTTATTAAAAAAGGGCGCAGGTTTCTCCATATTCTTTTAAAATTTATTAAAATATTTAATTTAAAGGTGCGGATACCAGAAACTATAAAGTTCAATTTACTAAAAACTACAAAAGTGGATATGCGGCCTTTTTGCTTAGAACGGCATTGCACATCTTATGTGCTTTACTAAGCAAAAAGGACGTATGTCCATTTTCTCTTCACACAACATATTATAAAATCATGAATGCCATAAAATAATACACTTTTTTAAAAGAATATATCATTTTTTTAAATTTTGAAAAATATTTAATTTAAGGGTGCGAAATCCAGAAACACTAATTCATTTATCTCAAAACTACAAAAATGGATATGCGCCCTTTTTGCTTAGCACGGCAGTATAGGTGGAAGGTGATTTTTATAGTGGTTTTGCATTATTTCAGTTTTTTAGTTGTAAGAGTTAAAAAAAAATTGGTGCGTGATTTCAAAACGTAATACAATTTTTGTTTATGTTTAATAAATTTTAAACTAAATCACGGTGATTATATGTATACCTACATCAGACCAGAGCGTTGTAGGTTAAACCCAAAGTTCAATCTTCTATGATGGCATTAACTATTTTAATAATTTACCAAGTGGAGTGAAGAGTGAAAATAATTTAAATACATTCAAAAAAAATTTGTGTGAATTTATTAAAATTGATATAAACTAATACAAATAATACACGTAAGATCATAAGTATATGAAATATTAACAATTAATAGTATATTTAAAAGTGTTTTAACTAATCTCGTTTTTAATTACCTCTTCTAGTGGTAGGGACTAATAGAGCCCAATCTTATTTATAAGATGGGTACTCTTGGCTTTAGCCAGGATGGTATGCGGAAACTCTATTAGTTTAAATTTAAAGGTTATTTTTTTCAGAGTTTTCATTACTTTTTGGTTCCTTCAATATGATATAATAAATCAATTTTGAGATTGTGTATGTTCTTATTAAAAAACTAATAAAAAGTTGAGTGTTATTTATTCATTACAACGAAACTAAAACTGCTGTTCAAAAGTGCCCTATATATTTATATATACATTTATTATACCAGGGCGTCTCGTCAGGGTGTGCAATGCAATGTCAGGGTGTCCCATCGAATAATGGCCCTTATTGCAATTGTCGTTTCTCTATCGATAGACGATTTTGTCGATAGTCGATCAATTTTGTACTGTAAATCTGTATCGATAGACGATTGTTGTTGATTTTCGATCATCGAAAAACAATTTTGGTATTGGGAATGTCTATTGTGATCGATATTTTTTGTTTTATTGTTCGATTTTTTTCTTTTACAATTTTGCTATCGAGTGGACTCAAGTTCATTAGTTCAACAGCAAAAATCCTTGTCGAAAGAGACACATAATAGCGAAACAAATATTTATCGCATCGAAAGTTAAACCACACTCGCAATAAACGCCATTATTTGTCTAATATTAATGACACTCACAATTATGCAAAATTACACAACCCATAAAACCTGCATCATTATTGTCCTTTCAAAATTCTTTCTTCGATCGTTTAGAAGCAAAACAAAAAAATAAACTCGCACGAAATCTCGTTGTATACATTTTCTGTTGAATTGAATAAATTCATCTAACTCAACTCCATTCAAACTACAAGATTTTTCGCATTATCGAACCCCATCGTCATTTGTTACCCGGGAGTAGAGCATACATAAAATGTTTAGAGGGGAAGTGCTTATTTAATACATTAATTAATTATGGATCAAATGAAATATGCTCATAATCGGAATTAAGGGCTCTCAGAATTTGGTAACTTGTTCATCACAACTTCTTAAGGTTTTCAGTTAAATGCATTCTTGTGAAATTTCGAAAAATACCTACTTTGCAACAGAATTTTGCTTCCTCCACCCATAATTGATTTTACAATTCTTTCACCAAAATATTGCCTAATAATATGAAACAAATAATTAATGAAAATATTTTTTATTTTATATTTTATTTTTGCTGCAAATTAACAGTGCCAAGTTTTATAAAGACTCAATATCTTACTTTTATTTCAAAGCAAAATGCCGAAAAAAATGTGTATGGCGTGACACTGGTTTATTATTCTAAAAACTTATCCGGGTATTGCAGTTTTCAAAAAAGTATAAAAGTTTCTAAAGTTTAAGTTAGATCGAAAAATATAACATTTTCTCAAACTACATACATTGCTTGTTTATTTCTATTTGAACAAAAGCCTCTATTTTTATTTGTTACAATTTGAAATCAACAAAACATGTCTTTTTCAGAGCAAAAACACAAACAAAAATAAACACATTTTCTCAAAACGTTGTTTGTTTATTTCTCTTTGAACAAAAGCCTGTATTTATGTTTGTTACATGTTTTTTCAGAGCAAAAAAAAAAAACAAACAAGAAGTTGGCCTACCAGCATAATATATCGTTTGATGGATTGTATACAAAAAGCTTGAACATAATTACCTCCCCGTTTGGAATAAAAATTTCTTTTTTTTTGTATTTTATTTTTTGGTGTTCTCAAGAAATAGATTACTTAAATTAATGTTCTTGGTGCTAAGTATAAAATGTATGATCTTTTTTTCAGAAATCATTTTGCTCTTCAACGAAAAAAGGATCGAATTGAAAATCTACAAATGCAATACCGCTTCTCTTGTAATTGTGAAGCTTGTGAAGGCGAATACCCTATGTTTAGTCAAATGCAACCTAAACCAGGAGTGCCATATGTGAATAATGAAGCAGATATGGAACGTCTAATGAATTACGACTGGGAGTTTGCGTTGAGCAAATATCGAGATTATTGTGAGATTCTGAATCAATATGCCTACTCTTATCCTTGTACCCAGATTGGCCATGCAGAGGAAAGTCTTAAAATGGCATTGCACATTTTAGTAGATGCGGTACCACTTAAGGCAAAGAAACAAGCTAAAGATTTTTCACAAGAACAGTTAAAGTAAACAAAATTTAAACTACGCGCAATATATTTTTTTATGTTTTATTTCAATTTGTCTTTTTAATTGATAACAATTTGTACATGCCCAAAAATCCTGATTATTAAAAGTTTTAATATTTGATTGTTTTTTTTTTAATTTCATGTGTCATTTCTTTTTAATAAAACGAACAATTCATCTCAAAAGTTTATATTTATTAACAGAAACACTATTCATACCTTGCATGCCTTAATGTGACTTGGTCCAATGAAAAAAAAACTCATTAATTTTAAATGATAATAGCTCAAAATTCACGCCCAATGTGGTTAAGTTAATACTTTAAATTAAAAAAAAAAATTATTAGTGAGAAATGTATTAACGAATTTTATAATTTTCTATTTATTTGCTTACATTTTTTTATATAAAAAAAAAAACTTAATTACATACAAGAAAAGTATATGTAAAGGATACATATTTTCTAAATTGAACAAGCGATTTAATAAATTTTGTTATAATATTATGATTTTGCTCTTTGTTTTAAAAGAAACAATATATTATTGTTCGATTTTTTTTTAAGTTCTTAATAAGTTGACAATCACGAGTTAAGTATAGTCTAAAGAAAAACTGATGAATATCCCTATTATGTAACTTTATCACTGGCGATAAACATTTTTGGACGTCTTTTTGAATCCATTTTCTTCCATAGATAATTTGCTTTATCAAATTCAGAATTTATGATTTTATTTTAATGAAATAAAATGGATTTTAAGGTCATTAAATCATTTTATCGCAAATGATAATAGTTTCAGAACAGAACTGGGACACATGGGTCATGCTCAGCTTTTCGTGCTATTTGAAAGGGGTTTCCGTGTCGCTTTTGAATCGAAATGAAATGAAAATTTAAAATTTTCCCCCGTTTGTGGGAAAAATGCAGCCGCACGCTGCGTTCGACTGTGGTTCGGTGAACTAATAATTTGTCATCATCGTGCAGCTGTGGCTCGGTAAAAAGGTAATTTTTGATCATGGTGCGGCTTTGGCTCGGCAAAAAAATCGTGTTGCGACCGTGTTTCAGCGATAGTTCGACTCTCAAAACTACGGGCGGAGCACTGTGGGGCAGACTTGGAAAATACCCTTAAATTCGAATATTGATTTCTTTGTGTAAATCAGTTGTTAGACGAAGTTATAATTACTGTTTGTCTACTAAACTAAGGCCCTTATTGCGAGTGTCTATTTTTATTTTTTTTTTTTGCTATCGACTCAAATCAAGTTCATAGATCACAATAGCAAATATTTTTGTCGAAAGAGATACACAATACCAAAACATATATTTTTCGATTCGATCGACATTTATCGCATCGAAAGTTGAACGACACTCGCTATAAGGGCCTATATTTAGTCTTGGAATTGAACACTCGAAGTTGAAAATAAGTAAAACAAATCTGGGTAGGTACCTAAAAATTTAAATCAAAAACAAACACCACTAATTTGTGATACAAGAAAACTTTGTATGACAATTTTTTGTAAAATAACCTCAGCTACAATTTTGTAGAACATAATTTTTGTCTAAAACCTACCGTTTCAAAAATAAAAAATATTGTGAGCTTTGTCCCCTTATAATGAGACTAGCGAACAGAGGAAACTTCAGGACTTTTCACAGATTGTAAACCACACTTACATATATCAAGCTGTATACCAAAAATCAGCCTGTTACAAAATTAATAAAACACCCCCATATTGCTCTTACCTTAAAATCTATACCCAGAAAGGGTATAAAGTTAAAGACGTTTAAGCTGAGTAAGGGAATAGTATTTTCAAATTAACTCGAAAAATATGGGTCATAGAGAAAAATTTATTAACATAAAAGTTGTAAAAAATAAAATATTCTAGAAGTTTAGCCTCAAATATTTTTATCAAAAATCATAAATGGCCGAGTTATTCACTAAAACTTGTTTTTCCTTAAATCCAAGATGGCCGCTGAAAAACGTCCTATGAAAAAATTGCACGTTTTAATTTTTTCCATTTCAGCTTTATTTTTTGTACATTTCAAATGGGCTATATTGTATTTTTAGCAAGTCCTCAGCGAGGGTTTCTTTCTATCACCACTGGAGGCACGTATTTGAGACTTAAAAAAAATAGAGAATACTGTCAATATTTGAATTATTAAATGAATTCAAATGACCAATTTTGAGCTGATATACAAAAAAGCGGTCTTTTGTGCACTACTATGCCGTGGCTTGAACCCGTATTTTTGTATCATTTGTTTAAGGCGTCTAAAATCGTTCCAAAAATATGGTTTCAAAAGACTTGCTCTTCATTTGAAATCATTATTTCCATTTCTTTATTTTGATATGGATTCTTCATCTTGCCAGTGCTGTACGCAGAACAACGGATTTGTTTACATTTAAAACGTATCCTAGCAACTTGGCACGTCATGTTTTAAAATGCCTTATTATTGCAATGCAACTTAAATATCTATTCAGTTGTCTTATATATGTTTCAAAGTGTGGTCTTACCATTTTTTGTTAATTTATTGATTTTAACCGTTATTAATAAAAAACAGCAAAAAATATGACTCCCGAGGCGAATGTATTCCTCGTTGTTAACCTCGGTTGCGAAATGTTATATGTCATTGATCAAAGGCTTAAAGCCCAAAAAATTTCGCCGGAGAAGTCAGCAGAAGGTCTCAAATTACAATCAAAATGAATACAATCCATTTTTTTTTTTTAATTTATCTTTGTGGTTTTTTTCAGTGATGCGTGACATAACAAGTGTGCTTTTAGATCCTAAACTAGTAGAACGGTTGATTATTGGAAGTCAACAACAAAAGAGTTTAATTACAGCAGAACATTGCAAATTCATGCTGGGAGACATTGCTTGCTGTTCTTTGATGCGGCTAGATGATGGAAGTATGGGAAAACTCTGGAATCTTATGACAATGATTTTTAAATGGCAAATGTTTGTCACTAAGCATCCACAACACTTATTAGATGTAACTTTTCGTCATTTGGATGGCTTGGGAAAAATGCATCCTGAAGTGAAAAAGTCCATTCTCGTTGATTACACAAAGAATACAATCTTAGATTTTTGGAACAGTAATACTGAAACTATTCAACTTGGAATTTACAAGACTATAAAAAGCTGGTTAGAATGTTTTAATGTAAAGATTTCTCTTTTACTAAGACTGGGCTTTCAAGCAATGGATTCGAGTTTTTACAAAGACCCAAAAGAAAGTTTTTTTGAAGAGTTTTCTGATCAAACAGGGGATAATATTTATATGAAAAGTATGGAAATTGCTGCAGCTCTTAAAGAAGAACAAGGAAAAACCCAAGGAAATCCCATAGACAATCTTCAAACTCAATTGAATGTGGTTGGCTCTGATTCTGAAGGTCCTAAGAAGAATACATTTTTTGATGATGTGCAATTAGAAGTGGAGGCCACACCGTCGTCCAAGGACGTTTCTTCAACATTTGTACAACTAAAACCAATTCACAATCCTTTGAATAGTTCATGGGAAAATTTTGTTGCTCACAGAAGTGCTCAACGCGCAGATGGCGGTGAAAAAAAACTTCGCACATTATTGCCAAAGAGTACATGAATATTTAATTTGAAAGAAATTATTGAAATTTGAAATTCACCAGATGTATGAAATTCAAAACTTTTGAATAAGTGGTTTATTATTTAATAAAAATAAAACAATTCATTTATTCGCTAAACATCTGTATTATAAATTCTGTCAACATTCCATAACCGCATAAGTCGATATTGTGAACGCCAGTTCAATGATGTACAGATAAATTTTACCACATCATATTTCTGTTTTGCAATCGGGTTATATTATAGCAAGATGCAACATTTAGGCGGATATCTATCGAAATTTTAATATCCCCAAAGTTTTTAGACAAGGTCTTCGTATATACAGGGTGTCCCTAAGTCACCGCCCCAAATGAAAACCATGGGTTCCTGAAGTCATTTTAGGTCGAAAAACTTAAGTGGCAATTTTCTCGTTTTCGTCCCGTTTTCGAGTTATGACGGTTTTTATGATTTTTTTAATCAGTTTGTTTATTTTTTTAAATTACTTTCAGTAGTCTTTTTTATAAAAAAAAACTTATTTTTTTAAGCAAATAAACTGGGCTTAAATAATATGTGCAAAAAATTAATACTCATTTACGTGCTTTTTTGGCTAAAATGATATGAAAGTGTAAAAAACAACTTAAAAAACGAAGAAAATTGTGTTTGATGCAAAATTGCGGAGAAACGGTTGTCCGCAGAAAAAAAGTTATGAGACAAACTAAAATTGTAATAAATTCGACGGTGTGGTCTAGAAAAAAATTAGAAAAACCGTCATAACTCAAGAACGGGACGAAAACGAGAAAATTGCCACTTAAGTTTTTCGACTTAAAATGACCTCAGGAATCCATGGTTTTCATTTGGGGCGGTGACTGTGGGACACCCTGTAGAATCTATAATACTATCATGAAGTAGTTCGTTCGTTAGCTGAGTGGTCGCGAGAGCTTTTAGATCGATTTCAACAATGCAATGAAGAGATTGGTCGTCTATACGTTCTATATACAAAGGACATGGTTTTTGTATATAGAACCGTTAATAAATCGCTATTTACGGTACCTCCCATAGAACGATTTTTAAATTCTGATTTTCTCCTAAACCATTTGCTTAATTTCAACGAAATATTTTAAAATAGATAAATATAATTATTAAAAAAACTTCAAATCGCAATGCATACGGGTCATAAGAAAACTATTGAAATCAGTGAGCATTGGTTTGGATACGAATATCTTCTAAACGGTTAAAGCAATCAATTTCATTCCAAGGAATTTTTTGTAGAACGTTTAAGCCCCTACAAGAATATACCTTGCTAATTTGAAAATAATGAAGTTTCAGTGAATTAGATATTTTTTTTAAACTTTGACCTCGAATATCTTTAGAATGGTTAGATTAATGAAAAAAGTTAATAAGACCAATTTTCAACAAGAATATGTCTTGCGCGTTTGATCATTATAATTTTTCAATTTGTTACAAAATTAAGAACAAAAAACGAATTTTTAAAGATTTTCTCGATTTTTGGACCTCAAATATCTATTCAACGGTTAGATAAACGAAAAAAGTGTATAAGGCCTTTTTTGTACAGCGTTCAATTTCCTACAAGAATATGAAAAGAAATTTGCTAAAAAGTCAATTAATAAAAAAATTATTTTTTTTTTAGTAGAAGCTTCATGTAAAAATGGAAAATTGCAAAGCGGAGGACCTTCCCATTAATATAAAGAGCTCATATTTGGTGTGTATATTCTAGAAGGGTCTAGGTCTTTTACAAACAATCTCTATCGGTTACAGAAAAATTAAAAAGAAAACTTTTCTTCAAACTGAATGAGAAAAAGGTTCGTGAAAGCTGAATTTGGAGCATTCAAACCGGTGCGGTGTTGAAGTCGGATTTTCCAAAAAGTAAAACAATAATTTCTTTGTGCTCAGGGGGTCAATTCCCGATCTGTGAAACTGTGATAAATTTTATCACGTTTTCATAATAAATTCGATTATTGATTTGTTAAAAAATTAAAATAAATGTCTAAATCATTTCACATGATAAATTATTTATCACAACCGAATATTTTTGTGAAAAATAAATAAACAAATAAAAAACACGATTATAAAAAAAAAACAATCTCAGATTCGAACCTAGGCCGGTTGGAGTAAAAGGTCTGCCTTATCCACTAGGCTAATTCGAATTTTTTTGTTTCGAAAACTTTTGTTCATATAAGGTGCTAGGATATATTTTTCTCATTAAGTACTTTTCAGTATACGTTTATCAAATTGAGTTTGAGAATCGCATAAGGGGTGCCTGTGAAGTGATAAAATGAAAAAAACGCTGTGAAAATTGAGATGATATAATTTTTATCAGTTCACAGCTAAAATTTCTAGAAAAGAAAATAATTTAAATTTTTTGAAAATTTTGACCGTTAAATATGAGGTCGAATTCCTTCAGTAAAACATGCTTGGCACATTGTTTACAACCAGGCTTGTAAATATCAATTGAAAAAAATGCATTTCAAATTTTAAAAAATTTATTGCAAATAAAAAATTTTGCATTAAAAAAAATATTTATTGCAACTGAAAAAAAAAATTCCATTGAAACAAAAATTTTCATTGCAACTAAAAAATGTTTGTATTAAAAAAAAATTGTATTACAAGTACAAAAATTTTGCATTAAAAAAAAAGGGTTTTGCAACTGAAAAACATCAGCATTGAAAATAAAATAAATTTTTATTGCAAATAAAAATTTTTTGCAAAAAAAAAATTAATTGCAAATAAAAATTTTTCTGCATTGAAAAAAAAAATCAATGCAAAATGTGTGCCTTAAATATTTTGTTTTAATATTCGTCGAATTCGTCGAAAAAAAAATTAATTGCAAATAAAAATTTTTCTGCATTGAAAAAAAAAATCAATGCAAAATGTGTGCATTAAATATTTTGTTTTAATATTCGTCGAATTTCTTATAACTGTGGCTAAATATTATAGTTGAAATAGCTAATATGTGGTCAAAAAGGCAATATTGTACGAAATTCGAAGAATATTAAAAAAAAAAATATTTAATGCATTGAGTTTTTTTTCAATGCAGAAAATTTTGTATTTGAAATAAAAATTTTATTTTTTTTAATGCAAAATTTTTTTACTTGAATAAAAACAAAAATTTTTAATGCAAATATTTTTCTGTTGCAATGAATTTTTTTTTTTCAATAGAAATTTTTTTCAGTTGTAATAATTTTTTTTTATGAAAAAAATTTTTTTTTTAATTTTCCAATGGAAAACAAATGCATCAAAAAAATGATTTTCAACTCTGTTTAAGACACGTAAAAGGCGTTGAGATCAATTTTAATTTGATTTTTTCTTGTTGAAAGGACTTCGGTATTATTTTAGCTGAATCTTGAATAACAAGAAAACTGATCAAGCCACAAAATCGGGTTTTTTCGGGTTTCATCTGAGGTAAGGTTATTATTATTATTTATTTAATATGTTAAATGCTAACATTAGAAATAAACTTAAATACAAACAATGGAACGATAAAACTTAAAATCAATATAATTCATATTTCTGCAAAAAAAAAAAAATGAATTTCTCATTTTTTTTATTACTATTTTTAACAAAACCTTGAATACTTTTAAAAGTATCTGAGGTACTAAATTGGGATTTGAATCAAAACTTTTTTTGTAAAAATCTTCAATTACTGACAAAAGAAAATATTTAAAAAAGTAACTTTTCAAAAATGTCTACTGGCCTGTTTAAACCGGAAGTGCACTTCTAAAACTTTAAGTTGAAATAAAAATTGACTGGGTGGAGCTACAAAATTAATTTTTGCGCAACAAATGAAAAGCTACTAGACATCCAAAAAGTAATAATTTTGCTATTTTCGTCCGCTACTACTTAGCGGAATTTTGAATAAAAAAAAAAACTTGGAAAAAAGCTAAGTTTGGGGAATTGAAAAGCTACAAATTTGGAGGACAGCCAAACCTTTTGTTTTTAATCATTTCAGATTTTGCACGCTAACTTCAAACTTGATTTGGTGGAAAATTCAATAACTCAAAAACCATGCGCGCTACAAGGTTTTGATTTGCGCAACAAACTAGCGAGATGAATTTTTTTTATCCCATCACATGGTGTCCGTCAAAGTAGGGCACGCCATATTTTAAAATAAATAAATATAAATATCAGAATAATTGTGAGTTATTTTTATTGAATGAAGCTTAGCTTCTTTTTATCACATAACAATTCCAATGAGAACTATTCTATTCTAACAATTTTGAAAGTCTAAAATAAACTTCTTTCCAGTGAATCCTTTAAAATTCAAAACGGCCGTAACCGCATCTTTATAATTAGTTAACGGCACCATTTCGTGCACTGGTGCCGTAAACTTGCCACCTTCCATTAGGTTACAAAGCTCAGAATACATTTTTGTTCTCTCCTCGTTTTCAAGATTTTCTTTTGTCCATCTTGTCATCCAAAACCCAACGTACGAGATATCTTTGAATATCAATGAAGCTGTTCCCGCAATAACAGGTTCCCTTGACATCCCTCCGTAAGTGACGTGAAATCCTTTAGAATCTAGATACCGAGCTACTTCAGTGGAGCTCTTGCCTCCAACACAGTTAAGTGCAAGTTTTGGTTTCTTTAGTTTACTTTTAAAAATATCAGTTTTGCGGATTTCTTCTTCGGTAAGGACTTCAGTTGCTCCAAGGCACTTAAGGTATTCTTTGAGATTATCGATATCTGGTCGATTGCGAACAACACCAACTGACGAAATATTCCAGGCTTTGCATAGCTGATGTACTGCTTGGCCAACAGCACTGTTTGCTCCATTTTGAATGACAGTATCACCTGGATTAATTTGGACAAAGTCTTTAAGCATTCTATATGCAGTACAAGGATTGACAGTAATAGTGGCTGCCTCCGCAATTCCGATTTTGTTGGATATTTTCATTAGGTCTTTAGAAGGATATACGGCATAAGAAGTCCACGTTCCAATGCCTGTTGTGGATGGTACAACCCGATCACCAGGTTGAATATTTTTGACGTTCTTCCCTACACTAATTACATCTGCTACAAATTCGTTGCCACCGACAGCAGGAAGAATAGGCTTTACAGGGTACTTACCTAAGATTACATAAATTTGTGAAACAATCAAACAGTAAGGGGAAGTATTTACCTTGAATAGTATTAATATCAGCTGGATTGATTGGCGCAGCAACGGTCTTAACCAATACTTCGTTGTCCTTTGGATCGGGAATTTTTACTTCACATATTTTGAGCACATCACAAGGCTCTCCATATTCAGAGTATTGTAGGCATTTAGCCACAAAGGACATTTGACGAGTACGAAATGATGTTGTAGTGATGCAAATTACATTAGATTTAATTTTATTAAGCATGTTTCGTTTATTACTTTTTAATAATTATTTGTTAGCAATTTTTAATGAGTGCCTTTATCGTGATCAAAGTAATGAAGTTTGTTGTGTGTGTTCAACACAAGAAAATTGAATTTATTTTCTAAATTTTTTATTTTACTGACAGTGAAGCTGACAGGTCACCTCCACCACTTCTGCCTTCTTATATTCGCCGATGTTAACTATAACTATATTTCAGGTTAAGCCCCGATGCGTTTTTTTTTGTCCAGTTAAGACCGGTGGTAATAAAAAACACACCTATTGTTAACAATAGGCACAGTACACATAATAAGGTCATGGTATAAAAAAAGAAGGTATGATCATTAGAAAAAACTCAGTATCGAGAACTGTCAAATGAAAGAAAAAAAGATGGCTACTTAGTGTTTTGACAGCCCAGCCCATTGAAATTGTTGTTGTAAACAAATTTGTCTTGGAAATTGTTGTTGCTTTTGACTTTGCCAAATGCCAGACGTCAAAACCTTATTACCCCATTTTGTAAGATGGCGGCTCTAATGATCATACCTTGTCTTTTTATACCATGTAATAAGGTAATAGGTCTGTTTGGGTACTGCCTAAAACAGAAATATTTCAACTTTTTTCAACTTTTTTAACCCAATTCCTGTTTGGGTACTCTGAAATTGTACATTTTTTCACAAAAAAGATGGCCGCGAGAGAGAAAAAAATTTCCCCTTCTTGCGAATTTCTGCCCAAAAAATTTCATCGAACAAAAATCTGAAATCTGTCAAAAGGTAGTGCTTTCTCTGTTTTTCTTTATTTGTTCTTGTCGCACAACATAAAGAAAACAAACTACAAACATGGTGGCGTGGATTTTTTTTTCTTGTTTTTTTTTTTATTTATTTCGTTTTAGTGATGTAATGCTCAAAACAAATTAATATTTTATGAACAAAATACTAAAAAAAGTGTTTCAAAAATAAAACAAAGTGTTTTTAATATTATTCATTTCTTTTTTTTTTTAATTTGTGTTTACATTTTTTAATGAACAAAACAAAGTACAAACATCCCAACTAGCACAACAGCTTCTATAATTTGAGATCTCGCCGGTACTACTTTTTATACAGCTTGTATTGAGCTTGCTTCAGAATTTAATTGCTTATACAAGTTCGAACTTGTTTAACAACTTCTAATAAGTTGTTTAAACACTGTTAAAGAAACTTAAACGAAAAAAGCTTGTTTTCGGAAAGGCCTGCTTAAGGGGGGGTTTCCATAGCATTTTAATGGAAGATGGTTGACTAATTGTTGTATTACTTTTGCAGTTTATAAGATAATCTTATGAAACTTACTTTTTTGAAAAGGTAATAAACGTACGAATATTTTTGCATCATTTAAATTTTAGAAACATTTCTTGTGCGATTTTTATAAGGGTCGAAAATGATTTTTTTCCTGCAAATTTAGATTGAATCAGAATTTTGGTTGGGGCACCGTTGTTTATAAACTTTTTATTTATTTTTTTTTTGTTTTATAATGATCAAATGTGTTTTCATGCACTACGCGAAACAGATTTTTTTTTTTTTTTTTTTTTTTATTAGAAAAAAAACTTCGTTAATTTGTTGTAATTTCATGTTTTTTTACTCACTCTTCTTAGAATAACTTTACCGTTTATTAGTGTTTTTAGATGAAACAAAAAGAAAACAATAAAGGGAAATTAGGAGAACCCAATAAAATTTCTAAAATTTAATTTGAAGTTAGTTTGAACGGTTAATTTGAAGGAAAGGTGTCAAAATGCACTTTATAGCATTTTAGTCGTGGGGCAAAGCGTGATTATTTTTTAAAATGTTTTTGTATTTTTTAATGAGAAGTTAATAAAGTTGTTCATGCAACCCGTTTGCCAAAAAAAAAATATTTTTTTTATTTACACACTAAAAATTTGATTTTAATAAACCAATATTTGCATTCTGTTTTTGAGGAAGGGGCAGTCAAAGCATCCACAATTTATTTTTATTATTTTTTTTCATTATATTTCAAATCAGTTTCAAAAAAAAATATATATTTTTGCTTACAGTATTTTTAATATAAATTGTTGAAAAAGTGTCTATTTTAGCTTTTTTTACTTTGAAAATTCCATTGATCACGCACACATGCAAATTTAGTTCAAAAGAATGCCACGCATAAGCTGGCGCTGATGAACTCTTTTTTTCTGTTCTTTTCTATTTATTGAAAAAAAAAAATTGCTCTTGCGCTCTCATTTTCTCATTATATTTTGTTTTTTTTTTTTTTGTGTTTACATAATACTTTTTTTTTGTTTCCTATTTCCTCACTCAGGCAGGCAGAAATCATTCATGAAATTATGAAGATGATGCAGAGACTAGGTAGATAGTAGATATTTTTTGCAAGATCATTATCTTTGGTTTTCAAAAAGGGTTGTTTTGTTCTTGTTGACTCTTGGGTTTTTCCTAACAATTCATTTCGTGTTTATAATATCGCACCCGCTCTTGCGAGTTGACACTTTTTGGTTTTTTTTTTGTGTCAGCGAAATTCTTTTATGTGTAATATTCACATTGCTCGTGCGGGGATATAGGTAAAGGATTAGATATGTGGTATGCATTTGTTTGTGTGTAAAAATGTGTATTGACATTTGACATGTGCTTGTGCACAATGATTGATTTCCATATTTAGGTTGATTTCTGGGTTGTATTGTTTATTATATTACACTCGCGCGTGCGTGCGGGGTTATATAATATAAATACCTATGTCCTTTTGTTTTTCATTGTCTTTGTTTATATGTTGCGGATTCGGTTTTTTTTTGTAGGTTTGTAGGTATAATAGTTATATTTTCGCGGGTGAATGGGTAAAGGGTTATAGGTATAAGTGTATTTGTGGTTAGAATGCACTTGATGGTATTTATGGAAATAGTTTTGCTACTGAGGAAACAGAAGCAAAAATGTAGCTAATGCCTATCTGAATTTATAAATAAAATATCAGTTTGAAAAAATAGATCATTGTTTTTCAAAGTGTTGAGCTTGAAAATTATTTTTGAAAACTTCCCTAAACTTTGATTACATAATTGAAAAATTAATTTCAAGGTTTAAAAAAAAGTAACTTATAAGTTATTAATGCTGCCTTAATTTTGTTTCCTAATAATGTAGGTAGGTATAAGTAAATAAAAAACAAAATCGATTCAGTTACGAACTGAGTTCATTGCATTGGTGACTTTAAAAAAAATCTTTATTAAAAAGGTGTTGAAAGTAAATTGGATTGATATCGAGTCCATCCTCAAACAACATACACATAAGCACCTAAACATTCTATATATTGTAAGTAAATACATTTCCATGTCAGCCGGCACGCGTGAGTGCGAGACAAAAAATTTAGAAGAACAACTCAAAAGTGAGCAAGAACCTGAAAATCAATCCTTCTGCGCATCTACTCATATTTTTATACAAACTACACAAAGGATACTGTCAAGTATATTATATCAATGCACCCATATAACACATCCTCTACCTGCTTCTCCGCTGAACAACTATAATTATTATTATAATGCAAAAAATTTCTCTGATACACAAAAAACTCAAATGCCATCCACAACAGCAACATGGAAACAAGTTTCTTTTTCATTTCAAAAATAAATAGGTATACACTCCAGAAATCTTTCATGAAAATATTGAATTTCAAACCAGTTTTCGTCCACAAACCATATCCATATAAAGATCTATGTAGTATACCTACATCCATTTGCATGTCACCCCGCACGCGTGAGTGCGATGGCGATCTCACAAAGAGACAATGAATGAAAACCATAACCAACATCCTGAGAGTAAAAAACCAGAGAATTCGATGGCGAGAGAGCGAAACACATTCACTAATACACACAAATGCTTTTACATGAGATTTGACTTTGCTGAAAAAGGGAACCCAGTCTTAATGAATTTATAGAAATTTTAAAGAAATTACCAAGTTTAGTATTTGATTTTGGTTTTGATATTGAATAATCTAGCTGAGACATTTTTTGGTTTTGACATTGAATAATTTAGCCCGGACATTTTTTCTTTTGACATTTCTGCTATTTGAACTGATTAAGTTTTTGACTTCATTAATGAATATACTAGGATAGCCGAGTGGGTAGAGTGGCGGACTGCCACCAAGCAGATACGAAGTTCGATTCCTGGGTGTGGTAAAAAAATTATATAATTTTAAAATTATTATTAATAGATAGACTAAAAACTAATGGAATAATATATATAATTTCAAATAAAAAGTAAAATTCGTGATTTAAAATCAAATAAAAACAAGTTAAAAAATGATTCTTTTTTGTTTTTGTAGTTGTTTTTTTAATTTCGATAAGACATGTATTAAGGAACTATACAAGCTGTTCCGAAGCTATCTGTCAAATCTCAAAGCTTCGGTAGAGCTTCGGTAAAGCTTCGTTTAAACTTCTTATAGAGGATCAAACTTGTATAACGTTCTCCTTTTTCCATGCCCAACAACCTTACTAAAGTTTAAAAGAAGCTGAAATGTAGCTTTTGTAATACCTTAACCGAAGCTGAAATGTTAGTTGGGATGGCGATGTGGCTATGTTTTGTGTTTTTATTTTTATTTTTTGTGTTTTAATGGTTAAGAAGTGCTTTATTTTATAAATGATTTATATGAAAAAATGAATAAAAAAAAGTGTTTGTAAAACAAGACAAATGTTTTGATATTTTTCCTTTCTTTATTTTTTTTTTTTTCAATTGGTGTTGTTTACATTTTTGTTGTTGTAGAAAAAGTAGCAGAAAATTTTGTGCCAAAAGCGTTTGGGTACTTTTAGACAATTTTTCTTTCTCTGAGAGAATTTCATCCCCACTCCTTAAAATTTGACAGGTTTCATATTTTTGTGCAAAAAGAACCCAAACAGACCTAATATATTCCGAACGTTGTCAAAATTTGTTTGTCAAAAATGGGCACCAATCTGTCAAATCGGCCTTTGATTTTTATATTTTAATCGCAGTAAACAGGAAATTTGTTTTTGTTTTAATTTATAAAATGTCATTTAAAATAATTATAAATTGAAAAATAACCAACTTTCTTGGTGTTTCTGCGCGGAAAATGGTCGATAAAATTGTTAAAAAATTAGTGTTGTGCGTGGTGTTTCGGTTTTTGTGCGTTTTTCGTCGGTATTTTAAAACAATTAAGAATTCGATAGCTGACGTTGGTCGCCAAATTTTCATGTTTTGACAATTTGGCGACCAATGTCAGTTCGGAATATATTACCTTTTTTTGTGTACTGTGAACAATAGGTGCGTTTTTTTGTTTATCTATATTTTGTGCAAAAAAACGACATCGGGATTTTTGAAATCCGTCGAAACGTTTGGCACCACTGACTGTACATACACTTTGGCAGCTGTCTTTGTCAAAAATGTGCCGTGCTCATGTAGTGGAATGGCCATTTTATCCATGATGGATTCAAAAAAAAAAATTCACAAAAAACCAAAACTATTAATGTGGCCATTGCATCAATGTTGGATTCAGAAAATTTTTTTTAACAAAAATTATCTGTATATTCCTAGCTACATTTTAAGACCATGAAAGCAGAAACACAATCACGCTTTGCCAGACGCGTCGTCGCGTTACGTTGAGAAATCCTCAAAGCGCGCTTCTGTCACTAAGTCACTAAGAAGAATTATTGTAAAATATGACTGATTAAAAAAACTAATGGAATCCATGCATTTGTGGCAGCAATGTGAAAAACTTAAGATTTTGCAGTTAAAATAATTTATTAAATTAATAGGCTTCTTTTGCACTTTGGTACCAATAACTTGCTAATAACTCTAGATTTGATAAAAACTTTTACCATTCTGCAATCCCCTTTGGACGCGCATATTTTTAAAAAAGTTGGTCATCTACGTTCCTACCCTTCAAGCAAGAAAACGGAGTCCAGAAAAGACAGTCCGACCTCCGACCGAGAAAAGCGGGGTTGCACTCACACACTTGCAACTTTTTGTGTATGAACACAAAGTCGAACGAGAATCGTGGTGGAAAGTGAGAAATGGAAAAAAAAAGTGAAACAGACATAGCCAACAAGAGCAAAAGCGTCATTTTGTTATGTTTCGTTGAAGTGTATAGTCGCGTCGCGTCGTGTCTCGTGTCGTTGTTATTATAATATTAGTATAATTATAAACAATATCAAATTATAAACAATATGGAAACAAAAAAAGGTATGTTGTATATATCGCTCAAAGTGTTTGGGTTAAAATGTTATTTCTTCTTGTTATGTAGATGTAATCTCTAATGATGAAGAAAAATCTAGAAGGTGAAACATGCGATTGGGTATCTAAAAAAACACCAAACACCAACAACAGCAGCAGCATCAAATGAAAAAAAAATGTATTGTATTTTATATTGTATTTATTGTAAAAATTTCGTTTGCCTAAATAAAATAAAAAATAAAACAGTTTCAGTGAAAAAAAAATAAATCTTGTTCTTTTTTTGGTCGCAAATGCGAAATGTCATCCCTTTCTTATTCCTCTTTCTGGTAGGTTTTCGCTGCTCCGGCTCAGGTCCGCCTTCGGCTCCGTTTTCTCGGAATGGAGATTTTCACCACACCAATACATATGCAATCGACTTCGCGGTGATTATAATTTCCATACTAATTTGAGCCGCCTTCGGACCAGTTTCTGATCCGAAGTCGGACTCAGCTCCGCCTCAGGCGGAGCGGATTCGGACCGAGGTCGGACCTGTTTGCTTGAAGGGTATGGATTTTTTTTATACCACAGGTGTTTGAAAATTTTCATAAAATATTTTTTTTTTACATTTTGCATCGAAAAACAAATTTCAAATTTTTTTTAAAGAAAAGAGATGCAACAGTTATAAAAACTTTTAACTTCTTATGTAGTGAGCCAATTATTGTCGAAAATTATAAAAATAAGAAATTTATAAAATTCATTCATTCGTGGTTGTGGTTAAAGAAAACGTAAGATGATAAAATTTAAAGTACACTGAACGAAAAAAAGCTAATATTTTCTAAACTGGTTGCGATAGAAACTTTTTCTATTCGGTTTCAGAACAGTCAAAAGTGCACCTATCAGCCATTTTAGGTTTATCCATTTTCTACCGGACACCCTGTATATTTGTTCAAAAATCTTATCAGGATCCATTTAAGACTTTTATCTGAAAAGTGCATTGCGTATATCTTGATGAAATATTAACATTTCAATGCAACCATGTCAAACAAATTTTTGATTATTTTTTTATATGAGAGCTTTTTTCAAACCTCATTTTCTCCGCTTTTGTTTTTGTTAATATTTTCAGATATTTCTGTATGAACACAACAATTAAACTACCTTGGCACTACTATTTTTATCGAGAGAAAGTAAAATCTGGATAATTATCTGGATTTTTCAAAAATCTATACAGATAAAGTTTTTGTTGTTTTTAACACGTAAATTGTTTTGATTTAAAAAATCTCGATGTCGTTTTTTTGCACAAAATCTATATAGATAAACAAAAAAACACACCTAATAGTTAACTTTCATCGTTCCTAAATGAGAAAAAAGTTAAGAAATGTAGGTAACATTGTGACGTCACAACATCGTTCCTAAATGCAATAGGGGTATTCACGATCCGGTGTAACAAAAAAGTGTAAAAATGCAAAATTTTGTTTTCTACTACTACAACTACAATAGACAAATTTTGCACCATTGTATTTTATTTTTGCAATAGGGTTGGGGTATAGCAAAAGTGTAAAAAAAATTGTAGTTGTATATTTGGTTGTTTTATTTTAAGAAAATGTTACACTTTTGCACTTTTACAACGATACAAGACCATTTGCATCGAATCGTGAATACCCCTAATATGTTGAAGTGTCAAATAGTTACGTTTTGTAACTTTTTCCAACTCAGCTTCTGGACTTGAGTTTCAATGTTAATCTGTCAAACACAACTGAATGGGAAGAGAGGGGAAGATGGAAGAAGATAATTTATTGTTTGTTTTCATATTTGAAATCATTTAATAATGCATATTTTTGTTTCAATTTGCTCAGAATTCAATTTAAAAGAATTATTTCAGTACCAAATTAATTCTTTCTTGTTTATTCATTCATAAAACTAATCTCAGAACATTTTGTTTTGACAGATCAACAATATGTAACATTAGTCGTTCCTAAATCAAAGTTGAAATTTTCTAATGGCGTTTTTAATTGGCAATTCGGAATTGTTCTTCGATTCGGAATCCCAATTGAACAGCTTTTTTTATTCCGAAAAATCTGAAGTATGGTGTGAATGTATTGTTTGAGTTTAACATGTTTCACATATATGTGTATTCACGCCAAATTTCATTTATATTTGTGCTGCAAACATTTTGTACTGCTGACATTTAAATCTATGAATGTGTGAGTGATTCTGCTTCTGATTCTGTTTTTAAAACCAGAAGTGAAATTCTCTTTTTTTCAGAATTAGAACTGTCAGTTTTGACCAATTGAACGCATTCAGATTGCTTTTTTTTTGCTTCCAGATTGCCAATTAAAAACGCCATAACGAAATCTACAAAAACAAATACAACGATTTTTTTGACACAACAACCAAAGTTAACTTTATTTAATAAAAGAACGGGCTACGGTCCGTTCTTTTATTACGCGCGTCCCACCAAGAAAAAATCTCTGAGGGCTCAATGTCATTTTGAAAGAGAGCAAAATTATTTTGTGGGACAAGTTCCTCACATGAATCCATTTTTTTTTTTCAAATCCAACACTTCAACTGCAACTTTTCTTCAAATATTTAATTGCGATAAAAATGATTTCAAAATAAGTTATTTCGTGAATCAAGTTCAAAATAATAACATTTTCTTCAAATTTTCATTAAATTTTTCATGTTTTTAGCATTTTTATAACTGCACACCACAAAAAAAAAATCAAAACAATAACAAAAAAAACTAAAGAAAGAGAAAGAAAACTGGGAAATTGAATCCAAAAAATTTTCGTCTCAAAAATCTCAGAAAAAAAAGTGAGCGCTCATCTGAGATTTTTTGTCTTAAAGCCTGGTACGCTGCTCGCTCTAAATTTTAGCCAAGATAAAACTCCCATACAAGTTATCGATAATTTGTATGGGACTCATTTTAGCTCGTCTAAAATTTTTCGATAATTTGTATGGGAGCTAAAATTTAGCTAAAACTTAGCGCGAACAGCGTACCAGGCTTTACTTAAAAACATTTGAGCGCTCAGAGGTCTCCCTTGGTGGGACGCACCTATTAAATGCAAGCATAGTTGCATTACAGCACTTATGAAAGTAAGTGATGACATTCGTTCAGGGTTTGATAACAATTTGATAGCATTCATGGTGTTGCTGGATTTCTCAAAGGCTTTTGACTCAGTAAACCATAATAGTAGGTCAGATTTAATGATTGTGCCTAACGGTGTACCATAAGGATCCGTTTTGGGTCCCCTTTTATTTGTGATATATTTAAATGACCTGATGACGCGCAACTATTATATAGGTTCAATAAGACTAACCATGCTTTTGCAGTAGAACAAATGAATGTACTTGCCTATAGCCGTAAAACTGAAATTAATCAAGACCTTTGTATTGCCTATTGTTATATATGGTTGTGAACTATTTTCATATTTAGATCCTGAATCACTATCGAAGTTAAATGTCGCCTATAATAGTTGCGCTAGATATGTTTTCAATTTAAGTCGATATGACCATGTTTCTACTCATGCTAAGCAAATAAATGGTTGCTCACTGATAGCTCTGTTAAAATTTAGAACAGTACTTGCACTACAAAAAATTATTTCAACAAGAACTCCAAACTATCTATTTTCAAAAATAAAATTTAATAACTCTCAAAGAACCCATGCAATAGTTCCACCTAGATATCAATCTTTCGCCAGCAGTCGCCAGTTTTTTGTTTATGCAATTCACCTTTGGAATAATCTCCCTCAAAATCTACGGAGAGTAAGTGCTAGTGGAACATACAAAGACTTAATATTTCAACATTTCGCTACTGATTACAATTATATAATTATTCAATAGGTGTGTTTTTTATTACCACCGGTCTTAACTGGACAAAAAAAAACGCAGTTGGGGCTAAGCATTTTACATGTTAAATACAACAACACCTTAGCCCCTTGGGCTTAGTTGTTTAGCCCGGAGATTTCTCTGGGCTTAACTTTTTGAAGAGTTTTAAATCTGTGCTACCAAACTAATTTTTTCATAAATTGTTTAGAATTTGTTTAAAAACGTGAAAACTCACGTTTGGAAGGACAAAAAACAAAATGTATTAAAATAGTTTTGCTAGCATACATTTTTGTATCTCTTTGTAAAACATACATGAAAAATACAAGAAAATGACGAAAGCGAAAAATATGACAACTCTAAATTTTTGTTGTGTCTGCTGTTTTCGGAACATTCAATATACAGTGCTGCCAAGATTTCAGGTTAAGCCCCGAGGCGTTTTTTTTTTGTCCAGTTAAGACCGGTGGTAATAAAAAACACACTTAATGATACAATAGGTGTGTTTTTTTGTTTATCTATATAGATTTTGTGCAAAAAAACGACATCGAGATTTTTGAAATCCGTGTTAAAGTTTGGCAGCACTGAACATTAACTTTGACAGCTGTCTGTCAAAAAGTTTGCTTTTGCTTTTTTATTTAAAAAATTAAAATTTAATAAAACAAAGCTCTAAACAAAATGAGAGAAAAAAAAACAAACAAAAAAAATCGTAGAATTGTTCCTGTTTTACCTATGCTTACTTATGATGCCCAAGGAGATGACGAACAGAGATCGCTGCCACACATCGACAATGGTGACCATTCCAAACTACCACCAGGAATTCTACCACATGGTTTGCCCACTATGAAGGAAGTTGCATCAGCCACTTGAACACAAAAAAGAACCTGAAGAGAAAAATAGAGTAAGTGAATTTTTTCTCTCCTCTCTTTACATCAATTTAACATTTGTGCTTTCAGTTAAGGAACTATCGGAAGAACAAAAACAGATGATCATCTTGTCGGAGGACTTTCAGAGGTTTGTTCTACGCGCTGGTCTCTATCTGAGAATGTCGACATCTACACAGACTACATTGGAGGTGGTGATAATGAAGAGTCAAACGATGAGAGGACACATGCTAGGTTATCATTGAATCGAGCTTTCTACGAAGACCGATGGTCTAAGAATCGATGCATCACTTCAATGAATTGGTCAACACATATTCCTGAACTGATTGTTGATTCATATCACAATAATGAGGTTTGCATTTGTATTTTTTTCTACAATTCTATCTAAAACCCACTAAATAACTTTTTATAGGAGAGTCCCAATGAACCAGATAGTGTTGTAATGGTCTGGAACACAAAATATAAAAAACAAACACCCGAAGATGTATTCCATTGTCAGATATGTCCATATGTCAGCATGCTTTGCTAAATTCAATCAAAATCTTATACTCGCTGGAACGTATTCCGATCAGATTGTATTATGGGATAATCGAGTGCAAAAGCGGACACCCATCCAGAGGACACCTCTAAGTGCAACTGCACATACGCACCCAGTGTATTGTTTTGCAAATGGTTGGCACACAGAATGCACACAATGTGATATCCATCTCATCCGATGGCAAGCTTTGCTCATGGAGTTTGGATAAGTTGTCGATGCCGCAAGATACACTGAAATTGCAGCAACGGCAATCGAAGCCAATTGCTATCAGTTGCATGTCCTTTCCGTCGAATGGTAAAAGTTTGTTGTGATTTTCCATTTGCTTATAAATAAATCGTTATTTTTACTCAAGCTTATCGACATGGAATCCGTTCGGGTGTGTCTAAAGTCTATGAGAAGCATTTGGGTCCAGTGACGGGAATACCAACTCATCCAAATCAATCTACACCAGATTTTGAAGATTTGTTCCCTACATCGTCCAATGATTGGACAATTAAGTTATGTAGTCTTAAGGTGAAATTTAATATCTACTATAACGACCAATATGTATAACATTTTTTGTATTTACTTGTAGGACACTAAACCATTATATTCATTTAAAGATAATTAAGATAATGTTATGGATGTTGCATGGTCTCCAATTCATCCCGACTTGTTCGCTTCTGTCGACGGCAGTGGTCGCCTTGATATATGGAATTTAAATTAGGATACCGAAGTGCCCTCAGCATCGGTCGCAAGTTATCGTAACAATGCTTCCCACAAATTCTTTCGTCGATGAGCAGAATTAGCTTTAGAAAACTTCCATTACTGTACAAATTGTATGTGATGTATATGGGTTAGTGTTTTTTTTTTTTGTGGTTTATATATGCTATGCATAGCTATATTTAATTTATTTTTTTTTGTCCCCCTTTAATCTAGCCCATGGAAGTGTATATTGACGATGAAGACAAACTCACTTTGCATGGTTTGCAACAGCATCAAGTTTAATTGAAGGAAATCGAGAAGAACAAGTAACACTCGCCAGCAATTTTCAACTTTTTTAATTTTCCAGAAAAATTTATACCAAGTCGTATGCATTTGGATTCAATTAGCTCAAAAATCATAATGGTTTCATTCTATCAGCTCTAGTTTTTGAAATATTTAATTTTTCATATTTAGGGGCATGTTCGTTCATACTAATTTTTAAGTTTTGCCAATTTTGATCGTTTATTGAAATTTTCCAGAAAAAATTATACTAATTTAATTAATTAATTAATAAATTTAATGTATTTAAGGTCAGTAATCCTAAAAATCACATTTTTTTCTTTCTAGAAGCTCTATTTTTATTTATTATTTTTTAGTTTTTCACATTTTGGTGGCAATTTTCTACTATTTTTAAAGTTATGCATATTTTGACTGTTTGTTAACATTTTCCATACAATTTTTTATCAAACCTTATGTATTTGGGTCCACTAAGCCTGAAAATCACACTTTTTTTTCTATGAGCTGTAATTTTTCCGATATTTTCATTTTTCACATTTTGGGGGTAGTTTCATTCTAAAATCTTTTTAGTTTTTCTTATCACATGCGTTTTTAAAGTTTCGCTGGAAAAATTTATTTCGACTGTAATGTATTTCGGTTCAGTAGCTAAACAAAAATACAAAATAAAAATTTACAAAAAAAAATTTGTATGAGTTTTTATGTATGAATAATTTAAAAACTAGATCTGCTAGAAAAAAAACTAAAAATGTTGTTTTCGGAATCAGCACCCTCCATTTAGTAAGACATGATAAACAACAATCGGGAAAATTGTGAAATTGTGTGTTGGGCAGTGAATTTATGTGGTTAAATTAAAGAAAAATGTATTAAAAGAGACTTCAAAACTATTCAAATAAAAATTTTAAGTTGTAATAATTGAAACTTATCAACCACGATTCTTATTTCACTAATATCCCGCCTTTGTAAGGACTCCCACAGCTGGACCAAGAATGCTAGCTTGCAAATAAGTTTTTTGTTTAATTGCAATTTAATTTTAATTTTGATTTATTGAACTTCCTATTGACTTAAAATAACTTATTTCTAAGATACATTGATAGATACAAAATTTTGTTAGCACAAAGGGGGCCTAACGTTAAATAATGACAAAGTTATAAAATATAAACAAATATAATACATGGATAAACTTTATTTAAAAAGTCTGCTGTCTAGGCGGTTGTCCTCGAGGTGTTCAGACCCGGATGTCCAGTTGTAGGGTTGGTTGAGTGGGGTTTAATTCCTTCCGCTGCATATCTGTTTAGGAGGGGAAAGTAATTGCGAAGAAGATTTATGCAGATATCATTTTCTCGGGATCCCGATGGGGGCTTTAGAGCCATCTGTAGAAGACATGTCCTACAGAAACAGGACGACATCAATGCAGGCAGAGTTCATCTGATGAAGAAAGAATAAGGAATATATCGAACCAAAAAAGGAGAATTAATAAAAAAAAATTACCCGCAATCAAAATTGGGGACATAAATGATGCTCTGAAACATTTACTATAACGTTCTTTCAAATATTTCTTCCACATCAACTTTCAAGATGATATTGTTTCCACATCACATGTCGTCCAAGTTTATAAACGTCGATATACCATCATTTGCACAGGCAGTGAAGTGATCTTTTTCTAAGATGGCTTTTCATCAACGGGTCTTGGTTCTGATATCATTTACATAAAGTGAGGTCAATTTTAGGGAGCTGAAGAATATGGGTGTTGAATGAGCTGCATAATGCGATGTTAGGATTGTCTTGCTTATTGCTGTCTGCTGTTTGGGATGAAAAGTATTTCCTGGGGGAATATTTTTCGGCTTTTCTTCGCAGCGCACATACATGACGTGTATATTTTTAAAAAGTTATGAGACTGTTTTTGTGGTGGGCATTCTATTGAGGCAAATGATTAACAACAAGATCTTTGTTATCATTTATCCATGTTTATCGTCAAAGAATAAACGTTTTCGCAAACGAGCGGGCATTCCAAGAGCATTTTACACTACATTTGGCTTTGCATGGGGGTTGAAGGTACCGGCACGATTAAGACACAAGCGCACAATACACAGAATTCTTCTTTTGTGAAATAATTCCTAGAAAAAAAGATAAATTATGCTAGCTCATTGTAAGAATAAATTGTTTAACTTTCCATCTGGTTTCAGGTTTTTTTCTTTAATTTTGCGGAAGATATCGCACTCTTGCAAAAACATGAATCCTAAAATTATTAATCAAATTAAAACAAAACAAATTTTATGGCACAATTTTCATCTTTTTTCAAAAAATATGCTTGTACTTACATTGATTTGTGTTGTTTGCTATTCCTAATTGAATTCAATTTTAAATATTATATTTTTTTGTCATATATCTGTCAACTGCAGCTGTCGTTCAATGGAATCTGACATTTAATACCTGTAATGTACCTTGGCAGTACTGTTTTCTATCGAGAGAAAGTAAAATCTGGATAATTATCTGGATTTTTTAAAAATCTATACAGATAAAGTTTTTGTTGTATTTAACACGTAAATTGTTTCGATTTCAAAAATCTCGATGTCGTTTTTTTGCACAAAATCTATATAGATAAACAAAAAAACACACCTAATAGGTGTGTTTTTTATTACCACCGGTCTTAACTGGACAAAAAAAAAACGCATCGGGGCTTAACCTGAAATCTTGGCAGCACTGTATATTAAATGTTCCGAAAACAGCAGACACAACAAAAATTTAGAGTTGTCATATTTTTCGCTTTCGTCTTTTTCTTGTATTTTTCATGTATGTTTGACAAACAGATATAAAAATATATGTTAGCAAAACTAGTTAAATACATTTGGTCCTTTCAAACGTCAGTTTTCACGTTTGTAAACAAATTCTAAACAATTTATAAACAAATTAGTTTGGTAGCACAGCTTTAAAACTGTTCAAAAAGTTAAGCCCAGAGAAATCTCCGGGCTAAACAACTAAGCCCAAGGGGCTAAGGTGTTTTTGTATTTAACATGTAAATTGCTTAGCCCAGACTGCGTTTTTTTTGTCCAGTTAAGACCGGTTGTAATAAAAAACACACCTAATGACTCGAGTACATGCAATTTTGTTATTTTTGAATTTTTTTGTTTAGTGTTTTTTTTTTTTAGATTAAATACTTGTTTTATATGGTTACTTTAACCATGGAATAATTACAAATAGAAGTGACACCGCAGATTACTCATGCGACTATAAGAGTACCTGAAGATAGATGAACTACAGGTTTGCGACTCAACTATCATGTATTTTCGAGTTGAGTCTTAACTAATAATTTTTTTAAACCTTCATACAAAAATTAATAATTACACTGGTCAACAAGGTTTTTGTTACAGACATCAAGACATACTTTTCTATAGGTTTTTTGGGTGCTGAGCTCGAATCCGAAGTCAAAAAAATTCTATCACATAACGTTTTTGAGATAATCCCGTTAGAAAATCGAAAATTCCGCTTTTTACCAGTTTTCGAGATTATTTCTTAGTTTTTGGTTGTTTGTTTTAAATAAATTTGTAAGGGTTTCTAATAGAACTAAATCTTGTCTTTCTAAATCCGTTTAAATCTTTTAAAAATTCTTTTTCTTCTTTGAGAAATCTGAAGTTGAAATCAACGTGTTTGGTATATCTTATGTTTATTAACTTTAAATAGCGAATCTCGAAAAGTTCTTTGACAATCGCTTTCAAATTTTGACACAACGTTCCATTTAGAATCTTGCAAGTTTTTATATTTGCGAAAGTGGTGAATCGCGGTGAGATACATCAAAGCGTTACTGTGTCAGATAAGTTATACTAAATAATTACTAGTGAGAAAAATATAATTTTTTTCTTGTTAAAAACAAGATAAGAACTTAATGGAATGTAAACGAAACGTTGTGTCAAAATTTGAAAGCGATTGACAAAGAACATTTCGAGATTTGCTATTAAAAGCAAATAAACATGAGATATACCAAACACGTTGATTTCAGTTTCAGATTTTTCAAAGAAGAAAAGAGATATTTAAAAGATTTAAACGGATTTAGAAAGACAAGATTTAGTTTTATTAGAAACCGTTACAAATTTATTTAAAACAAATAAATAAAAGCTAAGAAATAATCTCGAAAACTAGTAAAAAGCGGAATTTTCGATTTTCTAACGGGATTATCTCAAAAACGTGATGTGATAGAATTTTTTTGACTTCGGATTCGAGCTCAGCACACCAAAATTCTATAGAAAAGTATACCTTGGTTTCTGTAACAAAAAAAAAAGTTAATTTTGTTGACCAGTGTTATTAGGTGTGTTTTTTTGTTTATCTATATAGATTTTGTGCAAAAAACGACATCGAGATTTTTGAAATCAAAACAATTTACGTGTTAAAAACAACAAAAACTTTATCTGTATTGTAACGATGAATTACCGAACTACTTTTAAGATAAAAGTCTGAACACACTACCAGGCTTAAAGGTAGAAATGTGAACGGACCTTTAGTAATTAAGAAACTACCCTCTGAACGCATCCAAAGAAATTCCCTCGACTGCTGAATATCCCAAAATATCCCACTGGACTGGAAGTATGAAGCGCCCCCTCTTGGAAAGGAAGCTTCGAGAAGCAAAGACGAGAACCTTCGAAGACATTCTCGAATTCCGAATTTCAGGTATAAAAGGGCAGCGTGGACACCGACCGGGACAGTTTAATCTTGAAAGTGAAAGAGTACAGTACAAAGTGAAATAAAGTGTTGCGAATTGTTAGTAGTAAATAAAGTGATTTAAAAGTGTGTTTGTTTGAGCGAATAATAAAAGTAAATTGAGTTGAAATAAAGTGTGTTCTTATTTGAACGGAAATATAAGTGGAAATTAAATAAGTTTTATTGTGAACCCGGAATAAAACGTTACAGTATAGATTTTTGAAAAATCCAGATAATTATCCAGATTTTACTTTCTCTCGATAAAAACAGTAGTGCCAAGGTACTTTATTTGTTGTGTTCATACAAAAATATCTGAAAATATTAACAAAAAAAAAAAAGCGGAGAAAACGAGGTTTGAAAAAAACTCTCATAGAAAAAAATAATCAAAAATTTGTTTGACATGGTTGCATTGAAATGTAAATATCTCGAGATATACGCAATGCACTTTTCAGATAAAAGTCTTAAATGGATCCTGATAAGATTGTTGAACAGATATGTATATAAAATTACCAAAGTTTTTTCGAAAAATTAGAAATAAAAATAAAAAAGTTTTCACATTTGATTTTTAAAAAATCGAAAAAAAATTCAATATGGCTACCTTCAAACGCTTATAACACAAGAACGACGCAACTAATGTTAATGGTCATGGTCTTTAAATGTAGCTAAGAATATACAGATAATTCTTGTTTTTTTTGTGAAAAAACAATTTTTTTGAATCCAACATGGATGCCATGGCCATATGAAAATTTTTGTTTGCATCCAACATGGATGTAATGGCCTTCCCACTTCGGAGTTAAAATAAAAAAAAACAAAAGCAACATTTTTGACAGACAGCTGCCAAAGTATATGTACAGTGGTGCCAAACGTTTGCATGGATTTCAAAAATCCCGATGTCGTTTTTTTGCACAAAATCTATATAGATAAACAAAAAAACACACCTATTATTATACATTTCAAAGAGCTTATATTAGGTGTGTTTTTTTGTTTATCTATATAGATTTTGTGCAAAAAAACGACATCGAGATTTTTGAAATCAAAACAATTTACGTGTTAAAAACAACAAAAACTTTATCTGTATAGATTTTTGAAAAATCCAGATAATTATCCAGATTTTACTTTCTCTCGATAAAAAACAGTAGTGCCAAGGTACTTTATTTGTTGCGTTCATACAAAAATATCTGAAAATATTAACAAAAACAAAAGCGGAGAAAACGAGGTTTGAAAAAAAACTCTCATAGAAAAAAATAATCAAAAATTTGTTTGACATGGTTGCAATGAAATGTTAATATCTCGAGATATACGCAATGCACTTTTCAGATAAAAGTCTTAAATGGATCCTGATAAGATTGTTGAACAGATATGTATATAAAATTACCAAAGTTTTTTCGAAAAATTAGAAATAAAAATAAAAAAGTTTTCACATTTGATTTTAAAAAAATCGAAAAAAAATTTAATATGGCTACCTTCAAACGCTTATAACACAAAAACGACGCAACTAATGTTAATGGTCATGGTCTTAAAATGTAGCTAAGAATATACAGATAATTTTTGGTTTTTTGTGAAAAAACAATTTTTTTGAATCCAAAATGGATGCCATGGCCATCATTGTATATATATTTCTATAGTACTATCATGAAGTCGAATTTAGTATTAGTTGATGTCGCCACTTTTTTGAGGTGGCGCTCAGTGTGTTTTTTTCATACAAATTCTGCTTTTTCAAGTCACCACTAGAGTTCCTAAGATCGTTTTACTTCATGATAGTACTATGGAAATATATATACAATGATGGCCATATGAAAATTTTTGTTTGTATCCAACATGGATGTAATGGCCTTCCCACTTCGGAGTTAAAATAAAAAAAAAAAACAAAAGCAACATTTTTGACAGACAGCTGCCAAAGTATATGTACAGTGGTGCCAAACGTTTGCATGGATTTCAAAAATCCCGATGTCGTTTTTTTGCACAAAATCTATATAGATAAACAAAAAAACACACCTATTGATATAAGTTTTCCTATTTTGAAAAGTCATATTAGTCTAGAGAACAAGGACGATGCCTTTTACTCCTACTGGCCTAGGTTCGAATCCCGGTAAAATTTGAAATTTTATTTTTTTTTGCGGAGATTTTTTTTGAGAAATTTAATTAATTTTTATTCTAGTAATGTAAAAAAAAAAAAAAAATCTCAATTTCCCGTCAGATTCGAACCTGGGCAGGTAAACTAAACAGACATTCACCTTATCCTCTAGGCTATCTCCACTTTTTGAAATAGGAAAACTTTTATCTATATGTATAAGCTGTTTAGGATTTGATTTTGGGTTGCTGGATTTGCTTTTGGATAGTTGGATTTGCTTTTTTAATTCAACGCACGATACTAGCGACGACAATTTTACAGCGGAAGTTTCCCTGGGTGTCCACTTCTATTTGTAATTATTCAATGCTTTAACTATTTATTTGTAAATTAAAATTTTCAAACCAATTGTTTTCCTGTACAAGAGAAAAAGAATGCAATTCGTATTTATGTATGGAGTTAAATTATTAATAAATAAAATAAATAAATAAAGTTAATTTTAAAGTCTGGTTGTTGTGTCAAAAAAAATCGTTGTTGAAGGTGTTTTTTTTTTATTAGCCCAGTCGAATTAAACATTTCAAATGGAAAAAATTAGATTATGGAATTTTTTCATAGGACGGTAGAGGGGATCACTGAGAGCTTAAAACCAGTTTTTTGGGAAAATCGACCTTGAGCTAAAGCCGCCATTTTGGATTAAAGGTAAAACACGTTTTAGTGAATAACTCGACCATTTTTTATTTTTGACAAAAATTATATTTATGTAAAACTTGTAGAAAATTTTTCATTTCAGCTTAATTTTTTGTACATCCTGACTGGGCTAAATTACCACCGGGCTTAAAGCCAGAACTATAATTGGCGGATGGAGTCGGAAGCTACTGTCAATTGTTGTTGTTTTTCATAAGTTTTCATTCGTGGAGTGCGGTTGCGAGCGCACTCGACGGAGTGCTATGGAAAACAACAACAATTGACAGTAGCTTTCGACTCCATCCGCCAATTATAGTTCTGGCTTAACTGGACAAAAAAACGCATCGGGGCTAACCTGAAATCTTGGCAGCACTGCATATTAAATGATCCGAAAACACAAGACACAACAAAAATTTAGAGCTGTCATATTTTTCGCTTTCGAGTTTTTCTTGTATTTTTCATGTACGTTTTACAATTAAATTTTACGACATAATTTGCCCACATATGTAGGTAAAAAAAATATGAATTTCAGAAATATACAAGAGTCTGAAATAATTAATCCTAATGGAGGCGAGGCCTTAGAGAAAAATATTTCCTGTGGAGTCGGAGTCTCGGTTCTCGGAGTGTAATCAGAGATGGCAGAGTAGATTACGTCAGGTAATCTACTCGGTTAACTACGCGTAGTTAATCGAATAAACTACTCGCTTGATTTGTTTCATGTACTACCTACATTTGCTACGTGCAATAACTACATAAAAAACGTTATATTTCAAAAATATTAAAAAATAAATAGCTGTGTTTTCGTGAGAATTTGGTTTCGTAAAGTAAAACCTTTTCAAAGAAACCACCCCAAGTCCATCTGGTTTCAAATATTCTATTCAAATTTACACTATCACAGCTATGTATTTCGATTTGAATAAGACTTTGACAATTTGGTGGTAAAATTGGCATTTCAAACTACATTTTGACGTCTAGCGCTACGTCTGCTACATTTAATTACGTTAACTACATTAGCTGCGTTCCTTTGGAAATATTTATCTACTTTTTAGTACTTAAAGCTGCTTTGAACTACTTTTTCAGTATAGCAAAGTAGATCAAAGTAGTTTTAAGTACTAAAAAGTAGATAAATATTTCCAAAGGAACGCAGCTATTAAACTACGTTAACTACCTCATTTATGTAGTAGACGTAACAAATGTAGGAAATCAAAAAAAATCCAATTTTTGCCATCTCTGAGTGTAATGGAACAGGCCTTTTATTTGACATCTTGTACCACGGCGATTTTTCTGCAAGCGAATTTGCATTCTGTTCCACCAGTCACTTTTGATAATTCAAATTCATCTTTGACTTTCAACTCTCCTCTTATCGTAAAGATAAGGCAACTGTAGCAAAACAAGTTTTCTTGTGAGCATCTCCAGTTGCGATAAGGCTTTTTTTTAACTTCTCAAGTTTAATTTCGCTTTGGAATTTATTATTTTTTCTGCTTATATCAGTACTTGTTGGTAGATATACAAAAAAATGGCGAACATTGGAAAACTTTTAGCCGGTCGTGCTCACATTCTTCAAGCTGTGACACGGAACCAAGTCCCACGTTTATATTCAACAGGTATACAATTATGCTAAATTGTTTGTAATAATATTTGGACTTTGAACTCACGGGTGGAAATAAATATTTTTTGTTTTGAAAGAGTATTCTATAGAAGAATACAAATTTACAAAAAATGAATTCGTCCCTCAAATATAATTTATATTGCATAACATTTTTTAACTTGCATAAAACCAACACAACACATTTGCAGTGACACCATAAAACTTTCCCGACAAGAAAATTATTAAGAAAATGTTGGTGTACTTTACTAATAGTTTCTAAAATATTTTTGGGCACTTGCCTTCCTGAAAGTTCAAACTGCATTCAGGATCGCTAGAAACCTAATGAAGCACAACTTGATAATGGTTATTATTATTAACAGATACTGATGGAACTGATACCATAGCATATGAATTTATCATTAGTAGAACAACAAAGGTATACCAAGCTATGTATACAACGGTACCTGGTACGCAAAACGCATCATAATATTGCCATAGTGTTCCCTATAGCCCAATTTTTTTTACAACTCAATGTGCCATATGCATAGTCATATTTTAAAAGCGATTCTAACTTAGACTGGAGTCTAAAGTTATTACCCAGGTTAGAAGCAGCTCTTTTCCATAGAAAAATGACTTAGAAGTGGGTCTATGTCTATGAATAAGATAAACCTCAGTCTATCTAAGAAGCAAGAAAGGTTACAGCTTTTGAAAGAACTATGAATATGGCCCAATAACTACTGATATTTTAATTTTATTCGCAAAGTGAAAACAAAAGATATTCTGTAAATTGTTTTTCTTTGCATTAAAAATGAAAAATGAGAAACTAGGTACAGAATAATAGAAAAAAACCTGTAGGTTTAGGTAGGGTGCAGTTTAAAAAATCTCAATTCTAGTTAAACTTAATACAAATTCATTCTATCTAGAAACTTTAATTTTAATTATTTAAATGTTAAATAAGGAATGAAACAAACCAGTCTTTTATTGATTTAAATTTTGTATTCCCTATATTTATTATAGAATAGATTTAAAAATAGTATCTAGCCACCCAGAAATTAAAGGCGGCATCATCTAACATCCTGCCAAACATAAGATGAGTTAAAGTATACATACCTTAAAACAACTTTCTTATTTCTCGATGTCAAGATGATCATAACTCTTCACATACAGTTGTGTTCAAAATAATAGTAGTGCCTGCAACAAAATAACATTTGTTATATTTACGGTGCTTCTATGGTTAAAAATTTAATTTCTTTGATGTCAAAGTTTGTAACGGCCAATTACTAATAAATGTATCGTAATTTTAAAATGAAAAAGAAGGTGCCAAATAATTTTTCATTGATTTTTGGTTGTTCTTTCGAATTTGACCTGTTCAAAATAATAGTAGTTAAAGTTATTTTTTAAGAATTTAAAAGCGGTTTATAACTTAGAATATTTATTTTTGGTTTAAAAGTAAGTACTCATATAATTTGAATAATTTTTCAACAAAAAACGATTTGTTTCGGTTTTAATCTATTTAAAGTTCGAAGAGCAAAACACTGCAGTTCGGATAAAGGAAACTTATACGAAAGCTGCTTGAAGAAGGGAAAACCTACTTGGAAATTCAAGTTTATATTAGGATGCTCCCCTACAATGGTAGCCAATGCAATAAAGTCAACGAAAGACCCGAAACGCGCGGTAGAAAAAGAAAAAAGACCGCCGTAGATGACAGGCGTATTGTCCAGACGAGGAAAGTTGAGCCTTCTGCATCGTTGTTTCACATCCAGAAGGCTTTAAGCCTAGATTGCAGTGCAGTGAACATTCGGAGGCGAATGTTAGACACTAATTTGTACGCTTGAAGTCCACGAAAAGTTCAGCGAAACATGTTAAAAAGCGTATCCAGTTTGTAAAAGACCACATAAACTGGCCAGCAAAGTAATGGCGTAACATATTGTTTACTGATGACAGCATATTTGTCCCTTTTGGTGGTACTGGATCTCCACAATACGTCCGACGTCCACCCAATACGGATTATGTTCCAAAGTATACGACGAAAACAGTTAAACATGGAGGGTCGAAAATTTTAGTATTTTAACATATTTCTTTGTTAAGAGCGGAACTTTTCGTGGACTTCAAGCGTACAAATTAGTGTCTAACATTCGCCTCCGAATGTTCACTGCACTGCAATCTAGGCTTAAAGCCTTCTGGATGTGAAACAACGATGCAGAAGGCTCAACTTTCCTCGTCTGGACAATACGCCTGTCATCTACGGCGGTCTTTTTTCTTTTTCTACCGCGCGTTTCGGGTCTTTCGTTGACTTTATTGCATTGGCTACCATTGTAGGGGAGCATCCTAATATGTAAGTGATGCGTATGTTGGCTGGGTTCGCCATTGTTCCATATTTGAAACCATCTGAATGCTCTTGTTTTTGCATTTAGCTTATAGGTACTTAGCAGGTGTTTTTATAGACACACCAGTTCTAGTTTACGGTCACATCAGAACGTTGTATGATATTGATTTTTTGACAAGGTTCTCAAAGTACATCCTTTGACATTTTTAGCAAGTATGTAGGCTTTCTGGGATCTTCGTACTTCTAATTCGAGAAGCTTGATTACTCATACGAAGTATCTTCATCTTAGCTGTCGTTTAACTGTCTGTCCGTCAAATTGTCCAACATTGTGAAACGTAGGTGAGCGCTGGAGGTATAACCCCGGTGTAGAGACATTATGCTATATTGCATATGTATATGTTGGACCCACACACATTTCCACTTCTTTTATTAATTATTGTTCAGCCATGGCTAGATCACAGTTTTAAAGTGTAAAAAGATTTGGATTACGCTGTAAGATCTACTTATATCTAAATTTAAGACAATATTTAGACAGATTACCAACATTTGTGAAGGTTTTGTAATTTGATTTTTGTTTACTAATTTACAGCATTGGAATATATTAAAACTGAAATAACCGGGCAAAAAAAAAACGTTGCCCTTATCACTTTGAACCGGCCAAAAGCCCTAAATGCACTGTGCAATGGTTTGATGAAAGAATTGAGTTCGGCTCTAGCCGATTATGAAAAGGATTCAGCAGTTACTGCTATAATCATAACTGGCAGCGAAAAAGCTTTTGCAGCAGGTGCTGATATTAAAGAAATGCAATCAAACACCTACGCTGATTGCATCATGGGAAATTTTCTGAACGATTGGACCAGTGTAGCAAAGTGCCAGAAGCCAATTATTGCCGCTGTAAACGGTTACGCATTGGGTGGCGGATGTGAATTGGCTATGATGTGTGATATAATCTATGCTGGGGATAAGGCACGTTTTGGTCAACCAGAAATTGCTTTGGGAACGATTCCCGGAGCTGGTGGTACACAGCGTTTGACACGCGCCGTTGGCAAGTCCAAGGCTATGGAAATTTGTTTGACTGGAAACATGATCAACGCAGAGGAAGCCGAAAAAATGGGTTTAGTCAGTAAGGTTATTCCAGCTGATCAGTTGGTTAGCGAAGCAGTTAAACTGGGTGAAAAAATTGGATCACACTCAAGCTTAATTGTGCAATTGGCTAAGGAGGCTGTTAATACTGCTTATGAAACTACTTTGCAGGAAGGTTTAAAGTTTGAGCGCAGGACTTTCCATGCAACTTTCTCTACAGTAAAAATTGATTTTTATTGATATTTTTAATAACTTTGGCTAATTTATTATTTTTTTTAGGAGGATCGTAAGGAGGGCATGACTGCTTTTGTTGAGAAGCGCCCAGCAAATTTCAATAATAAGTAGATCTAAGGAGGGATGATATTTTTTTTACCAGTCTGCATTTATTGTTAAGAACATAATAATTTTGGAATCGAAATATATAACAGTGAGAAAATATAACACAATTTTGTTTTTATTTTTAGTAATCATATATGAATGATTACACTTAAGAATTGATGATGAACTGATTTGAGCAATAGACATGAAAAGAAAAAAAAAACTATTGTCAGTTTTTTTTGGTTTTCAACTGACATTGTGTATAAAGATCAGGGCCCTACTCTGTGCTTCGTTCCGAAAGTCAATTTCCATTCCGATTTTGAATTGGTACTCTGTAAAACTTTTGAAACGGAAAAATTACTAATAATTAATACTACATATGTGCCCATGATTATGAAAGTGGACTAAGTCACTTTTGGCATTGTTTAAAGAAAAACTTTCATAATAATTAGTAGTAGTAGGTAGTGTGTTCAGACATTTATCTTAAAAGTAGTTCAGTTATTCATCGTTACAATACGATGTTGTTGGGAATTTTTTAAGCCACATCTATTCTTGAGACAAAGTATAAAATTTTTGAAATTACCAACGTTTTTTTCTGAGTGTCCTTGGCCGAATATTCGGTATTCGGCCGAGGAGCGTGGCCGAATACTCGGTATTCGGAAAAATCAATGTTCGCGGCATCTCTACGGAAGAGGTGAGAATATATCTGCAAAAAATGTATTAAAATAAAAAATATGTATGTATTTAAAAAATACTTTAAACTTTTATTTTGATCAAAATATTGATGAAATAAGTTGAAAGCTTATTTTAACTATTTTTTTTTAAGAAGCAATGAATTTGGTGTTAAATTTTATTCACAAATCCATCTTATAAATTTTACTGATGAAGTTTCATTTTACTGAACAGCAAATTGCCGAATGCCAAAGAAAATCCATGTCGTTTTACTGATGCAGTTCTTTTTTTACTGTTAAAAAAATTACTGATGCAATGATCAGTAAAAAAATTTTTTGGGCAGCGAATGTTAAATAAGCATTTAATTTAATGACGTACATTTACTGGAAGCTAGATTTGAGCTTGAAATTCAGTGTAAATAGATTTTATTTAATTTGATTTGTTACCATCACTAAGATTTACTTTCAGAAGAGATCGGGTGTTTTCATAAACGTCGGAAATCTGCGTCAGTCCAATCGTCTTTCTGCTTTGCTGCATTAATGAACACACCACTTCTGCAGAATGTTTGCAGGCCTGCGTTGGTACAACTTTCAGCAGTCACTGAGTGTTCATAAACGTCAGAAAAAAAACTATGAAAAAATTACCACAGAATGAGTTTTGTTTAGGCAAAAAAATATTTCTTTTTCAGTTCCCGAAAATATTGTTTTTAATAACACGAAAAATTTGTAAACCGTGTTACATTAGGGTGGCTAAAAAAAAAATAATTAAAACACCGAGTAGTTCACATTTAAAACAAATTATCTATGGAAAAAATATTTTTAATTAGGGTGTTCAAGAAAGTTTTTTTATGCGTTTGAAAAAAAAAATGATTTTTAGTGCACAGAAAGTTTGTTAAGTGCATTTTTGCTATAGTAATATTAAATTCATGCTGAATTAATTAAATTGAATTTGGTTGAATTCCAAGCGTAAATGTTAAATATACCATTTTTCTGAGCCCACTAATTCGAAAATACCTACCCCAATTTTACATATTATTTCATAAACCATGTTTTACAAACTTTCTCTGCAGTGAAAAACAATTTTTTTTGTAATTAATTAAAAAAAAAAATTTTGACCCACCCTAATGGAAATTTTTTTTTTCTTCGATAATCTGGTCAAAACAATATCCACGTTGATTTTTTTGGAATTCTTCAAGCAACTGTAGAAAGATAACATTTTTTAGAGCCACCCTAATACGAAAAAAATTAAGATAAACTAATTACCTCAAAAAACACGATTTCGAAATTTTCTGTGTCATTAAAATTTAAATTTTTTGAAAAATGAAAAAAGAAACATTTTTTGCACCACCCTAATTAATATGTTTGCTTTTCATTTTTTTTAACAATATTTACATTTATTAACAAAAAAAAAATAAAATCAAGAGTCAAATAAATTTCTCCTTGAGTTCTGCAGCAATAAAATTTTTGGCTGCGCAATCTGCCCGATGTTGACGACATACTGACGTTTATGAACAGCAGAACTGCAGTTGGACTAAGTTAGTCCGATCGCAGATCTGACTTTATGAACACGACTAACGCAGGCCTAAGTTAGGCAGACGTTTATGAAAACACCCATCCTTGTGCATTTATGTTGTAGAAAAAAATTTCCGTATTCGAATGTTTTCGGAAACGAGTTACAGGGTACGAAAATTCCACTTTAGGAATTCTCATTTCGAAACTAGAAGATTTCATTCCGCCTAAGAAGTAGAGAGAACAAATTAGAAATTACAGATTAGGTCCCCAGATCGTTCTAAAATTTTACGATCTGATTTAAAAATGATCTCAAAAACTTAAACTCGGCCTATTGTTGGAGAATTTTGCAAGGGAATTAAAATTTAGCGCGATCTGTGTCAAGTAATAAAATTTCGAAGTGAAAACCAACCTTAAAATTAGTGTTATAATTATTAGTTGGAACAACTTAAATAAAATACAAAACAAGTACCAGCTGAGTGATAAGCAACTTTAATAGTTTAACAATCTAATTATGTATACCTTAAAAGTGTTTGAAAATTGAGTTCTTAACAAATTTCAGCGGCAGTCCCCTGTTTCGTTTCGAGTGGGATTTCAACATAATCTTATCCTGTGTAAATTCAGGCAACTTCTGCTGAGTGACATCGGTCTCAACAAATATATCAAAACTGCAAAGTGTCCGCACCATCTGTGACAACAACAAAGACGATTTACTCTTTAATTGCGACTGAGTCAATGCATTTGTCCAGTATTCCATGTCTTTAATTGCAGCACTTCTACTTGCTGTTGTTTTAGTATCAGTGAATACAGAAAACGACCAAATTGGAGATTTAGTTGGGAAGTTTGGTGATATACTTATAAAACATTCAAGTTTCATGCTTCCTCGTGTGATGACAGCTCGATAAAATAGATTTCCAGGCTTGACGAATTTTTTCTGACTCAACATATGCTGTGAGTTCTTCTGCATAAAATCTTCCCAGGTGATGGGAGCCCATAGAGTAATACTGCTGCACAAAGATACATTTATAAAATTGGAATTCTTCATGAAAATATTATTACTCTTGTTTTCCAACTGAAAAAGTTGCTTATACAAGTTTAAACGAGAACTCCATTGAAATTTTATTTTCTTAATAATCTCTCCCACTGTGATTTCCTTATCTGCATCCGTTTGTGGCTTAGGCGAAAGCTCGGCAATCGAATCAACTTCAAAAAAGTCCAAGCCACAGAGTTTTTGAACCCATTTGTAAGGTTTTCCATGTTTATTATCTTCAAGACATTTGAGGCAGTCTTCTTCATTTGTCTTCATTTCATGGAGTTGATATTTTGATTTTAGAGAAGGATTGGTATCACCAGAATCTGCTTCAAATAAATAGTTTAGGATATTCTCTGACGAAACGACTTCAGTCATGGGTAAACTGTCCATATTTAAGCTAGAAGCCGCAGTTACGAAGCCCAAAGTAGGGAAGTATCTGATTTCAATCGATATATTTCCTTTAGGTTCTTCAGTTCGACTTATTGTGAATTTTATAAAAAGCGGAAATGGCTCGAAATTAACTTTCGCCTTCTTCTCAGCGTTCTCGGACTTATTTGAATGTTTCTTTCGCTTAGAGTCCACTTCTTCACCATCGGAATTTTGTTCGTAATCATGCGTCTCTTCGTCACCTTTTGTCAATTCATATTGCCGGACATCATCCTCTGTGCCTTCCACAGTTACATTTAACGATGGGCAAAAAGATTGAGCAAAGGATGTCAATTTCATGTACAACATGTATAGTGACTGCGGTAAGAGCTTA